>NC_040043.1:18348990-18458806 GCF_003713205.1 Coffea eugenioides | reverse complement strand
GGTTGATCTTGGTTTTTTTCTTCCATGATTCAAGCAAGAGATCAAGGCTGAAAATGGAGTATTTTTCTCTTCTTCTCCTCCCAAATTTCGTCCATCATGGAAGGCAAAGGAAGAAAATGGTGATTGACTTGAGTTGGATAAGTTTTAAGCTTAATCTTAGTCATAGTCTTGGTCAAGATTGGCTTGGTGCTTGACAAGTGGCACAAATCCAAGGGAAGTCTATCTAATTGTCTCTCTTAAGCACTCAAATATCTATTACTCCTCCAATCATCTCTTAACACCTTTTGTCACATAATTTCTTTTTCACAAAACTCCTGCTAGTCGTTAAAATTTTACCGCACTAACCGCACTAGTGAGTCCCACGCCCAATATGCACTACTAACGTCACATGAACTAACTTATACTAGAAAAATGTCTTAGAACTTAATTCCCTTATAAAAATAGCTAGAAAATTAATATAATAAAGGAAACTATAGAAAATATATGCACAAAATTAAAATAAGGGCTAGAATATAAGAAAATATCGGGTTCTCACTGTTTTCCTTAACTCGCACGTACTATGATTTTTCACTTATAATTCACTAACTTTTTTTTTATTACTTCTAATCACATACTTTTTCTTATATAAAACTCACTCTTAACCCCCAAATTTAGTACATAGTCCGTACTGATTACTCACACTACGAAAAGACGTAAAAATCCTAATTTACGATAACAAGAAAACAAAAGGAAAAACCCTTGATTCTATGTTTGTTTGCACTTATTGTGGGGTAAATGAGTAGTATAGCTATTATAAGATAATGGATTTCAAATAAAAAGGAATTTTAAGAAAAATATGATGGATTTTACAATTCCATAGATTAAAATTAGGGTTTTAACTAAAATATGAGAGATTTAAGAAAACCTGTTAGTCACAAGTAAAACTAGGGTTTTGAGTACAAGTAGGGTTTCTAATCTTTAAAACAAAATAATGTCTTAAAACAAAAATAAAATATAGAAACCGTAATATCCTAAAAGTCGGGGTATCGCAAGGCGTCCCGCGGATACCCTCTGGTTCGTATTAGGGAGAAGTGGGGGCGTCACAGCCGGGCTTAGTCTTGAAGGTAAAAAAAAAAAAAAAGGAAAAAGCTATTGGCTGTCAGCCGGCAAACAAACATTTTAAAAAAAAATTCTCTTGCTTGCCGGGCTGACAGGTATAGTTTAATACCAGACTTTTGTCAGAACATTATAGTTGCGATTTTTTTTTTTTTAACAATAATCAAAGGAATTAGCCCAAGTCTAGTCAGAGGAAAATGGCAAGGTTTTATCCCCGAGGAAGTTCCAATGCTTGCGTCATAACCAATTTTCATGGAGATAAATTTTTTGGAGAGAGAAATTCTCAATATTTAATTAATCAAACGAGATATTGGATCAATGAAAAATGGAAGTCTGACCTCCTTTTCGCAGAGACCCATAGTGCGCCCTAGCAAGCCTGTGTTGTATCTTCCGACCTAGGCTAATACTTGGGCTGGGTCAATTAGGACTGGGCCAATTATTTTTGGGGGCTAAACCCAATCAATTGATTTTGAGCCAGACGAATTGTAATCTTCGCAAGTAGCATGCATGATGTGTATGATATGTATAAAATATCTTAACTTGCCCAGGCTGTAAGGAAGTACTTCAATTGAGTTTTGGCTTTGCACAGCCCTCTATCGACATAGAGGACTTTAATGGTGTTTGGGGTTATTAATTCTTGGGTGATGGACCTAGATTGATATAATTTTGACTATGGAACCTGACATTGATGCTTTTTTGACATTCTCATTCTACAAATTTGTATATTACCTTATGGATAAATTTTTTAATATACTGACAATATAATAAATTTTTTACATTAGCAATTTTGAATATATGCCACATATGTTTGATTGAAAGTATAAATTTGAATTCATATTATGTGATATGATCTAAACATATTAATATAAAAATAATTATACATTAACAGTGTATAATAAAGTTATCCTTACTTTATTTTGATAGTAGGTTAATCCTTGGGGCCTTTTATACTTATGGATATTTTTTTTCCGCTTATACTTACGGATGTTAACTTCTTTTATATTGGTGAAATGTACTCAAGGTTATGGTTATATTAATGGTCTAAATTGTGCAGATGTTTTGGTTGCTAGTGGTTTTACATTGTATGTGATACCATAGGCATGATGATGTTATGTCTTGAGGTCGGGACATGAAATATAATACATATCTGTTTTTTTTTTCCTAAGAATATTGTGCGTATGATATAGATAGTAGAATTTGAGTCCCATTGCATCCGTACCAGAAACCCAGTCATCCGTTCCCTCTAGACATAATTAATGGATTATAAAAGAAGAGTTTGAGCCAATTTCTCTCCGGACTACTAATAATAGTTTTGATGTGTGCAAGTCAAGATTTAAAAAATAAAAAAGGAAAAGACAAACAAAAACACACACACACCCTCCTACAATTCACCGCAATGCGTGACAAGAACACTTTTTGATGCCACAAGAATGCCGAATTCGGCCGCTTTGGTTTACATGAACATCTTGAGGCAGACGTGCACGTGGGCGCTTGCAGAACAAATTTTATACATAGACGGCAAAAACATCTGAATTCTTCTTACACATACAGACACGGTATGCAGAACAGTAAACGCAAAATATGTGTTGAAAGTGGAAAGCTATCATGGGAAAGGAACTATAAATATGGGTTTCGGCTGATCAGGACGGACATTTGTTACTGGAAGTTTGCTAACACATACTGGTATGAGTATTTTTTATTTAAATATAGGAATATTTGTCAACTTTCATAGTTTAAAAGCATTACAGTAAGGTCTACGAACTTGCCGAGTCTATGTTTGACTATTTATTAGACTATTTAAAACTATTTAACCTAGTGGTTATGTTATCATTTTTCATTTTTGGGTCCAACAGCAATACAACATACATATAAATAATTAAAAAGCGTAGAAGGCCAGTCGTTTGAATTCCCAATCCAGTTAAATTCGAATCAAATTTGAAATTTTATCAAATAAAAAATGTTATAATTAATATTAAAATTTATGTACACATGGTTATAATGAGTGTGTTTGGATACAGTATTATTTTTAAAATTATTTAAAATAATTTTTTATATTTTTTTATAGTGTGATGTATGTAAAATAAAAAAATTAGTTAATATTATAAAATAATGATTGAAAAATGTGTTTATAATATAGCCAAACTGCTAGTTAGAAAAGTTTTGCAGCCAAAACACCCAATATCAGCCAAAAAGTGAATACTAAAACAGGCATTAACAGCACCTCTTTTTTTTTGGTGGTTTGTACAAGTAGCATGCCTTTATTGACGTCAATAATCAGATTACAAAATTTTATGGTGCATTACCCTTAACCAACAAAAACAAAGGCCAAAACACAAAACTCTAATGCACATGCAATTTATAGCAAAGAAACTGTTCATGAAACATTAACAGCTAACAGCACAATTACATATTTGGTTGAATTACAAAATTATATAAATACATCAATTCTCATGAGATGCTCAAATAGTAGATCACATATGTAGCCAAATGGAAACTAGACTTCACTGCTACACAATACAAGCCAAACTAAACAGTCGAAACCTCCAACAACTTTGATTTTTTAATTCATGAATGGATCAATGTTTGACTTATGAAAGAGTGAATAATTTCTGCGATATTTCCTTACAGTAAAAAAAAAAAAAAAAAATTAGGCAACCAAGTATCGTATGATATTTAAATATTGTTGAAACTATATCAAGATTCAAGTCAAAATCTCAGCTGCTGGCCGAGCTTCTATTATATACAAAAGTATTGAACCATTGAAGCAAATGTAAACTAATTGCTGTCTGGTGATTTCAACCCGGCCACTGCGATCCAGTCCTCTAAGACTTGGAAAAAAAAAAAGAAAACAATGATAACACAATTTAAAAATTAAGACCTATTCCTAAGTTTTAAATATACATCTCCCTTTTTTTCCCCTTTAGGTTAGTAGGTTCAAAAAGAAAAAGTGACATAAAACAAAAAAGGTTGATGCCTCAATTCTTTTTTCTTATGCTAACCAAAACCATTGTGAGCACATGTTAGGAAGACGAAAATCATTAAGATTTAGTCCGTGCACGTTCAAACCTCAGGAATCTTCTGACACCCCAGAGTTAAAGCTAAACAATGAATAAAAGGGACAGCGGCAAGAAGAACAATTATGCTTTTAGTTTATAAAATTCCAATTAAGTGATTGGATTCCATGTAATGACCTGATCAACTGCAAGAGCTTTCGGAGGCCGGCTTAATATTCCCTTAACCAACTCGAAACTTGATAATGCTTGCAGGTACTCAAGTACGACTTTGATATTATAGTTTACCAAAAAGATAAATAAACCCTTTTTTGTGCAGTTCAACATGGTCAATGCTAGAATATGCTTTGAATGATTATACCATCCGTTCATTGACTTCGACACTTTAAAATGGCCGATTTTTTTTTTAATCCAAAGGTCAAGTTCACCATTCATGCATTAAGACCCAGTAAAATTGCTATTAAAATTGGAATGGAAAATGGTGTGGACTTGGCTCATATTCATTTTGAAGTAGCTGTTGTTCTTTATACAGAATTGTCTCCTGCCCCACATAGTCAAATACTAGAGCGTCTAGCATCTTCCATGGTAGCATCAAACATGAAGGATCTTAATTATTTCTCTTTTGAGATTACATAGATTAATCAATAGTTTGGTTTAACTACTAAAGTTCACTTTATCAATCCTAAATAGTCTCCTAAATAGTCTGTTATTAGTAACCAATCTGCAAAAGGTACTTCGAGATGTTGAAAAAATGCGGTGTTATCCGACTAGGGTGTTGGAATGGAATAACTTTCTCTTCCCCTAATTAACCTTATTTTGGTACCAAAAAAGAAAAAAAAAGTACATAAACTACAAAACATACATGTTTATAATATTCCTAGTCTCCGGCTAGGAACATATAGGGGAATGGATATATTCTTTTTCCAATTTTAGTTTTTAAATGAAGACCCCGAGTTTGTAGAATATTTAATAGTAACTTATTTGGTAATTAAGACGTTGTTTGGGTCACAATTTTTTAGAAAAAATTTTTAGGCAAAGTTCCCATTTGGAATGCAACACTTTGGAGTTCTTATTAAAAAAGTATACTGTAGCGATGTAATGCACTTGAAAAAAAAAATTAATTAGAGAATATATATAAAAAAATATTCATGAGATTTTTCCCAATAAAGTGACCTGCAAACTGGAACTTTTGAATATAATGTACAATAAATTTAAAAAAATACTTGAATGAAAAAAATAAAAAGTATTTTTTAACAACATACAAATTTTATCTCCAAAAATAATAATCCAAACAAGTTCTAATGTTAAAGAGAGTCCCGAAATTTAAGCTGGAAAGTGGTGAAGCCATTATCATCATCATTTTGCTGAAAACCACGAGACGTCAAAGTAAACTCGGTGTGGTGAAGCCATTATCATCATCGGATACAGCGTGGATTGGGACGGTTAACTGAAGTAGGATGGTTAAAATAAACTCTTTGGGCAGCCCACTCTAAGAATCTTTTGAGACGTCAATTTTGCGGGCGACGTTTGGAGAGAGACCTTTTGTCGGATACCTTTATGGTGGGAACCTGCCTATGGTAGGAAGGCCGGCAGAGAGCGACACGTGTTGACGTTATATACAGTTCAAACGGAGACGTTAAATTGTTGCACAACGCGTGAAGAGAAAATATACGAGAATCGTCTGCGGATGCAACCAGAAAGCACACTGACTTCCGTACGAGTTGGGCCAGGAAGTGTTATTGCATGTTAAAATCAGAGGCATTTATGTATTTGCAAATGTACCCATTACCAATGGAAAAATGTTGCAAATGCCTTGGACAAAAAATGTGCGTAAAGAAGGTATCGAAATTTTAAGAAATAATAAATGATTATCGCACACGCGTGAGGGATAATAATTTGGAAGAAGGAAAAGTGGAGGTAAACGAAAGGATTCAAGCCTTCATTATATTTATATACATATATAAATTTAGTACCCAAGTGTTCAGCGGAAGCATCCGGGAAAATGGTCCCATAATTATCGATACGGTAAACAACACAGTTTTAGACATGATATAATAGGTTCTAAAAATTTTAGTGACCATTTGATTACCCGTTTGACCTATCCACTTGAATAGGATTATGGATAAAAGTAAGGGAGTAAATTTGTCATTCAAAATAGTAAGTTAACGTAATAAATTAGTAACTTTTGCAGTCGAAAAGGTAAATTGTAATTAATATGAAACATACTTTTTAAAGAGATAAATTACAATAGTATATCCCAAATATACTTTTGAGGGAGTAAGTTTATTTTAAGTAAAAATATGTTTTTATACAAAAATAGTGAGTTTTAGTTATAATATAGTAAATTTGATTAATGACAAAAACATGCTAATTTATGGCCATAATATTGTATTATGCTTAAAAAACTTATACGTAGCCCATATTTTAGAGTTATTTGAAATAACACAAAAATGTATTTTAATGATTAAAACTGAGTACGTTACTTAGTCAGTACAGTTATTATACTTGTATACATACTTGATGGTATGTATATAAATAAGCATTTTTGAGATTTATGGGGAAAAATTGATTTTTTCTTTTGCAGTTTAAAAAAAAGGTAAGCGAAAATCTTTTTTCTCAGAGTACAAAAATCCACAAGTCAAAGTTGTTGGTCTAAAGGGGAAAGAAACATTCTGAATATCATTGTTTATAGTACTAAATAAATTAGATGTAAAATGCTCGTTAAAAGCAGGTGCGTTGACATATAATAAAGGAAAGACATAAAGAGCAGGCCATTTACGGGAAAAGTTGTCATTCATAAAAATAGCAACGCTTTACGGTTTTCTTATCAGTCTTGCAACGTATGAGCAAAATGGCAATAATTAAAATAGTATTTTATTCGAATTATACATATTTCATTAATTTTTTTCCATTTAAAAAATGAATGAGAATCTTTTATGAGAAAGCACATAAGTCAAAGGAATGGTGTAAAAGGGAAAAGAATAACATATACGTACAGTACCTATAGTTTATGTTCGAAGGACTGTAGTGCTATTTTTGAAAAATATCCCGAAAAATATGTAATCGAAACGGAACCGATTCTTCACTATTTAAAATGTCATATCTGTGATTGTGTTGTAACTGTTATCCATTGGTATCGTAAAGTATCATTTTCCCATCAAATTTCACCTCTTTAACACCAATTTTCCCATAAACCAATTCATTTATCGGATAAAATACATGAAAATTCGGTTTTGAATAAAATAGTAGCTGTTTATGGCTTTCCTCCATTATAAGAACAGAGTACCCATTTTTGCATAAACAAATTTATTTATCGGATGAAATAAAAATAAATCCATTGTTCAATAAAACACTAACTCTTTATGCCTTTCCTCCAATATAAAAACAGAGTACCCATTTCAGCCCCTCTAGAAAAATTCCACCTCTTTAACACCAATTTTCCCATAAACCAATTTATTTGTCGGATAAAATACATGAAAATTCGATTTTTCAATAAAACACTAGCTCTTTATGGCTTTCCGCCATTATAAGAACAGAGTACCCATTTTTGCATAAACAAATCTATTTATCGGATGAAATTAAAATAAATCCATTGTTCAATAAAACACTAACTCTTTATGGCTTTTCTCCATTATAAAAACTGAGTATCCATTTTAGCCTCTCTAGAAAAAAAATCTTGGCTTTGTCACTGACTGAAATGTTTGTAACTGAGATTTATCCTTAGTGAAAAAATGTATGATACGTAATTTTTTCACTGTATTGAATTTATATGATGGCAAATTAAATGGGTCAATTGGATTAGTGTGCAGCAGTTTTGTGAATGATTCTGAGAGTAAACTATATTATGGCAATAAAATACATTGAATTGTGAATTATTATTTCAACATGCTCCTAAATTTTGGATATGTGACTTTCGCTGTTGCGAATATCTTAAATTAACAGTTAGTTATTACTATGAGTAATGTGGTAAGTGTGAGTTGTGAATGTCAGTAATAACTGTTAGTTAATACTATCAGTAAAGTCAGCAGTAAATGTGAGATGTTAATTGGAATTTGCAGATATTAATTTGACATGGTTGGTTATTATCTGTTAGTTAAAATTCGGGAGTTTTAATTTTATTGGTTAGTGGGGAAAATGTGAGGGAAATGTGGGAAAAACATGAGCATGATTATAGGATTTGTACGAGCAATTAAAGGATTAGTTGTGAGATAAACATTTCTTAATTTTAGAAATGTAAAATTGTAATAAAATAGTATTCGAACTTTTGACAATTTGGAAAGCTCCTTATCTAAAATTCTCTCTGCAACACATATAGACAGATATAGATGTCTTTTTTTTGGTGGTTGAATGTCATATTCGCAAACTATCTGCAGAAAAAAATAAATTTGTAGAGTAAACTAATTTTGTTATACCAACTCTATTATTCTTATTATTGTATTAATTGTTATGCTATTTCTCTCATTTTGTTAGGTCTACATTAATGCAAGTTTAATTCCTATTATGTCCTGTGTCCCAGAAAATACATATTATCCTATTCAGGTGGATACGTCCAACTGATAATCAAATTGATGCTAAAAATTTAGAATGAATAAGTTGCTTTTGCATAATGGTTGGAAAGGTTTCTTGAGACTTTATGAATGAGGTGTCTTGCGGTTGCCAAAAGAATTTGTAGCATATTTTTGTATTGGAAATGGAGTTAAAACTTGCTATGGGTTACTTTTCTGTATTTCAATTTCATCGTAAAGGGTAATTTATTGTTCAACCTAATTTCATTCTGATTTTATCTAACTAATAAATTAACGTATGAAAATAGATAATTTATGGAGGAAAGCCATAAGTAGCTGGTGCTTTATTGAAAAATGGATTTATTTTTATTTTATCAATAAATAAATTTGTTTATGAAAAATGGGTACTCTATTCTCATAATGGAGGAAAGCCATAAAGCTAGTGTTTTATTGGAAAACAGATTTAATTTTATTTTATCCGATAAATAAAATTTTTATATGCAAAAATGGGTACTGTGTTCTTATAACGGAGGAACGTGATAAAGAGGTAGTATTTTATTGAAAAATGGGTTTATTTTTAGTTTAGCCGATAAATAAATTTTTTAATGACAAAATGGGTACTTTATAATGGAGAAAAGTCATAAAAAGTTAGTGTTTTATTGGAAAACTGATTTCATTTTAGTTTAGTCGATAAATAAATTTTGTTTATGCAAAAATCGGTACTGTGTTCTTATAATGGAGGAAAGTACTAAAGAGTTAGTATTTTATTAAAAAATGGGTTTATTTTAAGTTTAGGCGATAAATAAATTTTTGTGAGAAAATGGGTACTTTATTCTTATAATGGAGAAATGTCATAAAGAGCTAGTGTTTTATGGGAAAACGGGTTTATTTTTATTTTATCCGATAAATAAAATTTTTGATGAGGAAAATGGGTATTGTGCTCTTATAATGGAGAAAAGTCATAAAAAACTAGTGTTTTAACCTAAAATCGGTTTTTATTTTATTTTATTTTATCCATTAATTTTTTAGGGAAAAATGAGTACTCTGTTCTTATAATGGAGGAAAGGCATAAAGAGCTAGTGTTTTATTGCATAAAAGGTTTATTTTTTTTCATCCAATAAATAAATTTTTAAGGGAAAACGGGTGTTAAAGAGGTGGTATTGGATGAAAAAATGATACTTTAGAATACCAATGGATAACAGTTAAAATACAATCACAGATTTGGTATTTTAAATAATGAAGAATCGGTTCCGTTTGCATTGCATATTTTTCGGGATATTGTCAAAAACAGCACTGTAGTCCTTCGAACGTGAAATACAAGTACTGTACATATCTGCTATTCCTTTCGCTTTTAGACCAATCCTTTTGACTTATGTGCTTTCTGATAAAAAATTTCAATTATTTTTTTTTAATTTGCAAAAAATAAATTAATTCTGTATAAATCGAAAAGATTACTATTTCAATTATTGGCACTTTGCTCATGCTTTGGAGGACTGGTAAGAAAGCCGTGAAGAGTTGGAATTTTTATTAATGAAACCTTTTTCCATAAATGGCCTGATTTTTATGACTTTCCTTTATTATATGTCAAAGTACCAGTTTTTAACCAGCATTTTACATCTATTTATTTGGTACTTTAAACAATGCTATTCAGCTGTATCTTTCCCTTTCAGACCAACTATTTTGACTTGTGGATTTTGGTGCTCTGTGCAAAAAAAATTTCGTTTACTTATTTTTAAACTACAACAGAAAAAATTTAATTATGTATAAATTTAAAAAATACTAATTTTTTCACATACAATCAAGTATTTATACAAGTATATTAACATTACTTACTAAGTAAGGTACTCAGTTTTAATCATTAATAAAACATTTTAGTGTTATTTTAAATAACAATAAAATATGGGCTTGGCATAAGTTTTTTAAGCATAATAGAGAATTTTTGCCATAAATTAGCATGTTTTTGTCATTAATCAAATTTACTATGTTATAAGTAAAAATAATTATTTATGTATAAAAACATACTATTACTTCAAATAAACTTACTCTCTCAAAAGTATATTGAGGATAAAAATTGTAATTTATCTCTTTAAAAAGTATGTTTCGTAATATTTTCAATTCATGTTTTGGGCTGCAAAAATTACTAGTTTATTACGTTAAAAGATGACAAACTTACTTCCTTATTTTTACGCATAATCCTATTCAAGTGGATAAGTCCATCAGGTAATCAAATGGTTGCTAAATTTATTATAACCTATTATAATAAGTTTTTTTACCATAACGATAGTCATGGGACCATTTTCCCGGATGCTTAAGCTGAACACTTGGTCACTAAATTTATATATGTATACAAATATAATGAAGGCTTGAATCCTTTCGTTTTCCTCCACTTTTCCTTCTTCCAAATTATTATCCCCCACACGTGTGCGATAATCATTTATTATTTCTTAAAATTTCGGTACCTTCTTTATACACATTTTTTGTCCAAGGCATTTGCAACATTTTTCCAGTCGTAATGGGTACATTTACAAATATATAAATGCCTCTGGTTTTAACATGCAAAAACACTTCCTGCCCCAACTCGTACGGAAGTCAGTGTGCTTTTTGGTTGCATCCGTAGACGGTTCTCATATATTTCCTCTCCACGCGCTGTACAACAATTTAACGTCTCCGTCTTCCTACCATAGGTAGGTTCCCACCATAAAGGTATCCACCTTTTGTCCCCTCTGAGGAAAGTGCACTAGTGGACTTCATTTTCGCAACGTGTCAGCAATTTAGGGCAAAAATCCATAAAAAGGAATTGCTATAAAAATGAGTTACAATGGCAGGGATTTTATCTTTTTAGATAATTTCTTTGATTGTATTATAAATATATTTTAAACTATCTATTTATTTTTTTAATTGTCTTTTTAATCTCACATATCTTTTATTACAAAAAAGTGTTATAATATTATTCTTAGAATTTTTTTCAAATAACCTTCAATCCAAACTAGCACAAGTTTTTATTTTTCATTGCAATAGATATGTTGGGCATAATGTCAAAAAAGAAGCATTCATTTTGCACAAGATTTACTACAAAATGTTGAGAAGGTCTTTGTCTAGTTATCAAGATTGATACTTCACGATTTACATATTTTAGATTCAAATCATTTTTTTCATTTTTCGTTTTTTAAATCCTACCTTCTCTAATAGGAAAAGAAAAGTTTAAATAGAAGAGTACAAATGCAGATTATGATAACTAGTCCAAATTACTCTTTATGAATCTGGGATCGAATTACGCCTTTGACACAAAGTCTTTCAAAGTCTTCCGTTTAAGTGGTATAAGGTTGAGGAAAATAAAATAAAAAGTGCAATTAGCTATGCCTGACACGGACGCATGATACATGAGAGGAGACTTTCATAATTCCTCGTTTACTACTTAGGAACGGCCTTTCCCTTCCACTTCAGAGTTTAGTATGGTTTATTTAAGTGGGAAAGTTCCCCCTATAATGTTCATTCCAACCTTTTATTTGGAATTCCATTCTTTAAAAAACTTGGGAAATGCCATTTCCCCCTTTAATCTAGAATACATAAATAGTAGAATGTCAAATTTATCCTTACAAATTTTTACAATGCATCATGATATCTTAGGCTATTAGTAAGCTAAATTAATATTTGAATGTAATTTTTCATAATAATTAACTTTCCTTGTATTTAAAATAATAATTTTCTATTACACTAGGGAAGAAACATTTTAAGATACTTTATTTTTTGACTTTAGAACTATTGTGTAAGAATATTTTTGAAGCTTATCAAAATTGAAAATAGATCAAAAATAAATTATAATTATTTGACCTCATGTAATTTATATTTTACATTGCTAATTATATTGCTAGTGAATGCAAAATTTTAACTTAAAATCTATATATTAAAATGAATCAAGTATTGCCATCAAAGAATTTTGATATCAATTCTTATTTTTTTAAAGTAAACATATCAAAAATTCATGTAAGTAGACAAATACTATTATAAAACAAATAAAAAATATTGAGACATATTACGTCCTGTAAATTAATCCAGGTCAAATAAGTAAAATTTGTATTCAGTATTTTCCATTCTGGTGTCTAAATATTGATTATAGAAAATATCAGAAACTTAGTAAACATTCTATTCCAACTTGTCTACCAAACCCAGAATAATAATTTTTTCCCCGCTATTCTAGGTGGAAATGTATCCTAGTTGGAAAGGCTTTTCCATTCTGGACATTCTCGCTTACAAATGAGAGTTAAGGGTATTTGATTGGGCCTTAAATTTAGTTGTGAAATTCTTTTTCAAAAATTAAAAAAAGTTAGTTTTCATCTGTTATAGTCTATGGTTTTACTGTGATCCTAATGAATTTACAATGAGCTGCATCAAATGTTTTAAACAATTATCTATTACACAAATATGGGAGAGATAATATAAAAATGACCTTGCCATAAATTGCATCACCTAAAGCTATTAGAGATTTACTATCGTTTTTATTTTCAATCTAAAACTGGATAAACGTAAGGCATGTTTAATAATCCAATTCAGCACTTAAACTTAATAGATTCAAATCTTAACTGTGTAAACATGTTTGATAACCAAAAATTGAACATCTGAATTCATTAAATGACACTGAATTTTTCAGGCAAAACTTGTTTCCAAAAATAAATAATAAGCTATTCAATTATTACATAATGTGATATACACTCAACTGTATTATATTTAATATTTAATAATTTAATAACTTAATGGATTCAGACTTTGGATTTTAGATTTCAATTTTATCAAACACACCCTAAAAATCTTTTATGCCGAAAGATGTTTGAATTCAAAGAAGATACTGCATGATTCATATACACTACGTAATATGTCATATATTGTGCTACTATAAATCATTGATCACCATGTAATAATGATGTATCCCTTCTTTTTTACCTATTAGACAAGGTATAATTTATTATCATTATTTGTTGATAGATTATTAATACTAATGTGCTATTTGACAATATTAAAAGATGCACATAAGTATATATTCCTCCATCATATTTTGGTAGTCTTGTTTTCTTTTTTCATCCATCCTAAATTATAGTCTAACTTCAAATTGAAAATTATGGGTTGTTTTTTCGGCAAACCCCCTACACGAGGGAGGGATGCTAACCCAGAATTTTATTAAAAACAACCAAAGTTATGACAATTCAAGCATAAGTGCCGTAAACAAGGAGTACTTGTGAGGACCCAAATTTTTTTTTATTTTACTTACTTTTATTTCATTTTACTGGCTTATTTAATTATTTATTTATCCGTTTACTCCAAATAATTTATTTCATTCATTTCAAATCCATTTGTACGCAAAAATGTTTCATTTATATTTTTAAAACGTTTCGTTAGCGAATTTAATTTTTCTACGGCTCGTTTAGCGAGAAATAGTGCAGCAAGTTTTTCAAGATAAATTCGGTCCGGGAGTGCAATAATCTTGGAGAATTAAGAATTATCAATAGTAGACTAAGAAAAGTTAATTGAGGAATTAGATGTGAGTGAGTTAAGTTAAGCTCAATTTGGAGCACTAATTGCTCATTAATCGGATGTTGACTTTTGCGGCACAAGAGCACTTTATGTCCATCCTTCTTACACACCATCACATCACTCACCTACCAACCTAAACTCTTCCTTCTTCTCTACTCCTTGGCCGGCCCTTCCTCTCCTCATTTCCCCTAAAAAATTTCAGCTTTTGTCTTTCATTTTTGCTCCTCAAAAGCTCTCCAAAGTTGCTTCTTGTCTTGGGTCTTCATACAAGCTTGGAAGAGGACTTGATCAAGGAAGAAGCTTGGTGATTTAGAAGCTCAAATCCTAGTGTTTAATCTTCTTTTGGCAGCAAGGTATTCATCCAAGAAACCCTCAACTTTTCCTCTTCAATTCATAGTAGTAAGTTAGTAGTTAGTTAGTGATAGCAAGATAGTTGTTGGGTTGTTGATGGGTTCACAAGAACCTTGACATTAGGTAGTGGACTTGAGGTGGCTTTATAGGTAGAGGTCTTGAGGATTTTGTGTGTTTAATTGCTTGTTTGTTACTTGCTTTGATGAGATATGGTGTAGTTCTAGTTGGAGAGTTGAAAAAGAAAGCTAGAGGATGAGAAGTCCATGCTGTCCGAATTTTGCCCTGTTGTTCCTTCATGTTAATTTCGAAATTTTGATGTTATTTTGGTGAAATAATGCTTGATATATTATGGTGATTATGTGTGTTAAATATCTTCCAAAAAGCTTTCCATTTGGTTGTGTTTAAGTAGGGTTAAATTGAGGTTGAAATCTTGAATTTTTCTGATCAGGAAACCCCAACCAGTGTTCACATTTTTGGTCATAACTGTTTGTCTGGGACTTGAAATCGAGTGCTGTTGGTGGCATCCGAAACTAGACTCCGAGAGCTTTCCGTCGGTATAAAATGCACCCTCTGATTCGATTCCTATGAGCCGTAGTGAACCGGCAAAGATGACTGAAATTCTTCACTGCTTGCATCCGAGAAACAGTCTTACCTGCAGTTTGTAGCTCAATTTTGTCTATCTTGCAAAACGAATTTTATGACAGTTCCTTCAAGTGAATTGTAGAATTTTGAATCTAGTTTTCAACACCACAAACCACACTAAATTTTGAGTTGTGTAACTCTAGTTATGATCAGATTTTGAAACTCTGTCTAGTACGTCAGAACTGAAATTTCATAAAAACAGGTTCCAAACTTCAGTTTTCTTAGAACTATTGTATCTTGGTGTAGGAAGGTCCGAATTGAGTTCTATTTGTTGAATTCAAAACTAGATTTGGATTTCTAATTATGGTATAAATTTCAAAGGCTGATTCCATTTCTACGAATTTTGCCAAATTTCCAAACTTCACTGAATTTGCAAGCCTGTTTTGCTCTGTCCTGCTAGTACAGTGACTTTGAGCTAAAATTTGAATGACTTTGAATTGGAGTCTGAGAAAAGTGTCTTCTAGAAATTTTTAGTGCTTTGAGTCCAGTTTCCAACAGTATAAAGTCTTCAATTTTTGGACTTACGGAACTCGCTCTAAGCCGAAAATTTCTGATTTCAAAAAAATACTCCTTTTAAGAACTTTCCACCTTCCTTTGCGATTGTTGGCCGGTTTTAGGTGTAATTTCATGGTTGAATACACGGTTCCTTTGGAACTTTAAACTTTCATTTCAAATCTTGGTTTCCGAAGGTTAAACCTCTCTTAATGCATTTTCTTGGTTGTTTCACTGTTTTGGTTAATGACACCTTATATTATACTTGAGAAATGAACTTCAAACCCTAGTTTTATGCCTCAATCCCCGTGAGTTTGCATTTAAAAAAGGGAGTGTTTTGACTTGAGTACTTCTTGGTGAATTTTACTAGTTTTATACTTGAATCTTGGAACCTTAGCTTTGATATTTTTTCTATGAAAATGAGTGGAGTTTTGGATGATTTTGACTCCATTAGTTTGGAAAATGTGGACGTTCGTTATATGTTAACTTTTGAGACATGAGATTAGAAGTTTTGGGAGATAAAACCATCTACCTTTTTTCTCGATTTTCGTGCCGAAAGTGAAAACGGTACTTTCTTTTAGAATTGAGATTTCTTACAACGACTTGAATAAAAAATGACCGTTGAGCTCTCTTTGAGCATTATTTAAATGTTTTAGCTAGAAAAGCTTCTTTAACTTGACTCGAACTTGTGATCTTGAGAGTGGGTAGTAAGAAAATGTCTTTCTTTTTAACCTTGGTCGAGCACCTAAGTAATTATGATTATACATGTCTCAGGTGGTGACGAGGACCCCGAAGAGCTCGTCTGACTTCTCATTTCACTCTTATCTTTGCCTTTGACTTGTGGTGAGTGTCAAGTGCATGTTAAATGCTGATGTGATTTAAATGTTATTTGTACAAGTGCTATACATGATACGTGAATTTACCGAGGCGAGACTGTACTTTATCGCCCTCGTCCTCTCTCTTTCTAATTTCATGATACTTGTTACATGAATATACATGACTTACACTTATATATGAACATATTTTAAGTCATGAGCACTGAGCGGCAGCATGTACCATACCCTATTCGGGTGGGAGGTGCTTCTCATACCGACTCAGAGCCATGAACAACTCAAAGTCAATTGAAGCGTTGTCTCATCGACCAAATACACGTGTGGGGACGCCCCAACCCATTGACTAACCTTGTAACTCGAGCCAGTAAGGGCTTGGTCGAGGAGTTTGGTGAACCTTGAAAAATATTATAGTTTGATCTATTGGAGAGATCTCGCTAGGTATACTCGAACAGTATCGCCACCCCTTAAGTATTTGGTTCCGGATCCGAGTGGGTATTATATTGGATGGAGGAAGTAAGTGGAGCACTATGGTCGTGTTACTACTTCGGTTGACGGAGGGTCAACCCCCAAAGGCTCAATTGATTGAGACGTGGAAATATTTCCTGAGAGCTCCTGTATCCTTCTTGTGTGTTAAATTCCTACTTATGCACTTAAATGAAATGTCATGTTTAAAGTTACTTTTAATCATGCTATTTAATTGATTGGTGTTACTTGCTTGCCTGTTTATTTTCTTGGCCTCACTGAGCGTTCGTTCATACCATTAAGTTTGTTTTCCTTAATAGGCATTGGAGGTGAATTGGAGGTTCTAGACTAGCGACTCGTGGTGGAAGCTAGTTTTTCCTTTGTATGAATTTGGTGACTCATAAAGTGTAATTTTGTTACTTTTGGCTGGTGGATTGTAATTATCACTTTTACCTTAGAAGTTGTGACTTGCTTATTCGAAATACTCCTTATTTGGTTGTTGGATGTCTCGTGGCTCTTTATTAAGCTTGAACGACTGTGAGTCCTGACGAGAGTCGGGCAGGCGTCCCGCGGATACCTTAGAGTTTGCCCTAGAGAGAGGTGGGGGCGTCACAGTACTATTCCCTTGTGCAATATCTGCGCAATCGAGGAACTAGGGACTTGTCAAGTTGCGTGCTGTATTTAACCCTAATCGGCATATGCTCTGATGACGTAAAATCCAAATCACGCTCAAGCCTAGCAAATGCCAAAGCATTCGCTAAGGAGTTGGCTTTGCTAAAAATGTGATCCAAAGAAGCATGTAGCTCATTCAGAAGTGCCCGTATATGCTGCAAAGTCCCAACCAAAGACCACCTAGCAACTAACCCATAAGACACCAATTGAACAAGAACATTTGAGTCAACCTCCATAAGAACATTACCGGCCATACGCTTCTTACAAATTTGAAGGCCAGTCAGCAACGAAAAAGCTTCTGCCATCAAAACATCAACATCTCCAAACTTTTTTTAGAAAGCAAAAACTAGATCCCTATCGTGGTTACAAAGCAACCCCCGCCTGTAGCACCCACTTGAGATACGCTCACGTCTATTTTCAGCTTGAAACAATGGATTACTGGCTCAGACCACGAAACTGGAAGAAGCTTGGATTTAAACTGCAAACGAGAAACAAAACCAAACCATTGGCAGTCCTGATCACCAAAGAATTGAGAGGCATCAAAAAGTTTCGCTATACCCATCTGTTCCATAAATTGGTCCACCTGAAAAATCACCTGAGAAGGTGTAAAGGAACCACCTTGGAAGCGAGCATTATTTCAGCCTTTCCATATGAACCATAAAACCACCAAAGGAAGAAGAACCTAGACATAGCCTGCTAAAACCTATGAATGCAATAAAAACCAACATAGCAATAGAGAGGAAACTCCTCTTGGCATAAAGTTTAAAAAGCCAAACCTCTGAGTGTAATGACGCCATACAGTGCTATCCAACGGACCATCAACAAACAACTGCTTAAGGGATTCCCCCGAATATGAACAACAATAACAACGAGAAGCTAAGACCACACCCTTGTGTTGTAGCACATTATCCATTGGAACCTAGCTATGTCGAAGCCTCCATACAAAAAAGGAAATCTTAAGTGGGATTGTAGAATCCCAAACACACCTATCAACTAATGAAATGTTCCGGGATTTACGCAATGACTCCCAAGCTGATGATACGGAGAATTTACCATTGGAAGCTAGGCACCACACCATCTAATCCTTCTAAGAGGGATTAAAAGGAATCTGTAGCATGATTGCAACCTGAGATTCAGGGATCCACTGCCGTAGAAGAGATACGTTCCAACCATTAGACGAAAAGAACTCCCCAACCAGGAGATGGGGTGGATCTTGAACATCCAAAAGTGAAGCCAAAGAGTAGTCCCAACACCAAATATCATACCAAAAATTAACCAAACCCTCCCCTAAACACCACCGAATTTGGCTCTCAGCAAATTGCCTAACTGCCTTTAAGTGTAGCCAAGAAAATGGGGGACGATCAACCGTAACCAAGGAAGGGTGAATCCCCTTTATGTACTTCGAATGGACAAACTCAGCCCATATAGAATCTTCACTTCTCAGCTTCCACCATAGTTTGCAGGAAAAGGCTCGTGAAACATCATCAAAATATCAAAAGCCTAAACCATCCTCTCACAATAGAAAGCACAGTCTCTCCCATGCTGCCCAATAAAGCCTCTTCTCATGCACATTGTGATCCCACAAAAAAAAGTTGCAAAATTTCCCTAAGGCCACCTGATGTGAACATAGGATCCATGGTTCATGTTCAAATCATTACAGTGGTTGATTAATTCAAGTCCAAAATTCCAGCCGACCCTTTCTTGAAGTTTAATGGGTTTACCTCTTAGTTATTAAGTCTTTGGTATCGTTTGTTTGGAAAAAGTTCCAGTGATTTGTTTTAATTATTTCTAGCAATAATTGTTGGTTAATTATAGTTAGTTTGGAGTTAGTTAAGTCGTTAGTTAGGGGGAATAAAGGCCAGGTCATGTGGACCATTATTAGGTCAATTCAAGTTAGTTAGTTTCCTGATTTAGTCAAGTTAGAGTTTAGGAAAGTAAGTAAATTGTTTCCAAGTTTGAGTAAGTTTCTTGAGTCATGTAAAGGCTATAAATATAGCCTTACTCCACGCCATTTTTCATACATTAATAAGAGTGAATTTTCCAGCAAATACTTGTGTCTTTGTAACTCTTTTGTCCAAGGGATCCTACTTGAATACTTGAGAATATTCTTGAGTGTTCACCGACTTATCAACCAATAACCACAATTGTTTGTGGCGTCATCTACCAACAATCTTGGTTCACTATCTTGTTAAGTTGTGGGTTGAGATTAAATTTAAAGTTCGCAACTTCGCGGGTTAGAAGGGTCAAGAGTTTCCACAACTCCAACTTGGTTCTTCATCTAGATCCAGGGCTATGTGGGATACGAGTTCAGACCATCTTGGTAGGTTCATATCAGCTTGGCATCAGAGCTAGTTAACGGTATCAAGTATATCTTTTTTCTTTTGAGTCTTTGTCATCATAAGTTTCTTGTTCAAAATCTGTCCATATCTTGTTGTATCACTAGGTTTATCGCTTTTTGTTGTCCGCATCTCATCCTTGCTGTCCGTGTATTGTTTCCATTGTTTGAGTCATATGTTGTCTTGATTTGTGTCTTGTCATCTTGTGTTGTCATGAGTTTTTTTTTAAAAAAAAAAAATTTACTGATCACATTCCTGTAGCATACTATTCATTTTCCTGTAGCATCACTGTAGCAGGTATTGTTCATCCGAAAAAAAATTTTCTGGTCATACTTGTTGGGGAAAATCTGTGGCTGTTCATTGGTTTCTTGTTGAATTCATGGCTGACCTTGCTTGTTTCTTGGGAGAAACATTTGAAGCTCTTGAATTCTAGACAAAATCTTCAATTTCTTGAGCTCTTTGCTAATTTCTAGTAACAAACCTTGAAGTTCTTGGGTTCTTGAATCTCTTGAAACCAATTTTCCAAATCTTGAACCCTAGTTCATCTTCTTGGAAATTCGACTACTGTAAATTCAACTTGTGAGCTTGAACAAAACCAAAAAAAAAAAAGAAGAGAGAATTTGATCTATGAAGAAAAAAAAGGAAGAAAAAAAAAAGAAAAAGGAAACGGATCAAGAATAGCTTGCAATTTGGAAACCTATTGTGACTTGGTTTGTTACCTAAATTTGGTTACATTAATCTCGTCCAACTTGGAATTGATTAAGCCACTTGGGAAAGTTCTTAAACCAATATCTTACTTTCTAAAAGTGAACCCAAATTTCCCAAACAAATTTCCAAATCTGGTCGCCAAACAAGTTTCCAAATTTCAGCCACTCCTTGTCGGGTAGAAGTTTTCTAGGATCCCAAAATTTCTGCCATTCGTGTCTTGTTTTATTTGAGTCTTGTCCAGCCACAAAGTTAATTATTTTGAGTCTTATTTCCAGTTTATAGTCGAGTCTTTATAGCCCTAATAAGTCCAAATCAGTCTTGGACAAAAAGAGTCATTAATTTCTTAATTGAGTTTTTCTTGTTCAAGTTTAGTTGCTTTCCTATTCTTTGCCCTCCTTATTCGAACTAGACCTAGAAATTTTCCAATAAGTTCCTGTAAATTTGAGTCATTAAAATCAACCCAATTTCGTGTCCATCTTAAGCCAAGTGAACCACATCATAAACGTCACTGTTCTTTGCGTATTATTGGTTATAAGTCATTGAACCACCTGAGAAATTTCTGATTTCTTCAAGTGAGGAGATCAATGACTTAGAGAGTTGCTTGGTGAGATCATTAACACTTGAGTGAAACATGAGAGTGAGTGAAACACGTAAGGGAGTGAAGTGAGGTATTTTACCACTAACTTTCATTCTCTTGCAGGTAATATTAGCATGAAACAAACGAATGCTCATCCGGAGCTTTACCATCTTGTGTGAGGACCCGTACTTTTCTTAATTGCACGTTTTCTGCATTTTCTTTCTTAGAAAATTTTTCTAGATCACTTTTATGAGTAAATATAGTTTTTAAATGATTTTTCTAGTATCGGTTAGTTGTTGAGAAATTAAGAGTGTATACCGGATGTGGGACCCACTAGGGCGAAAAGTTCGGAAAAATTCGACGAATTAGGTTAAGTTCCGGATACTGGGTGAAATTTATCGGGTGTTAAGAGATAAAGTAGAGGATGAGATGTGATTGATGTGAGAGGAAACAAAAGGATAGAAATGCATTTAATGGAGTGATAAGTGTCACACTTCCATTGGTTGAAACCTAAGACAACTATTCACCTTTTTGACCTTTCTTTACCATTTGATTAAATATCTCAAAATTGACCAAATATTCACTCTTTCTTTCTCCATGTTGGCCGGCCATCTTGAGCTTAAGAGGGAAGAAAACTCTTCAAACTTTTAGCTACCATCTAGTGCAAATCATCCAAACCAATTGCTGAAATTTGTTTCTACTCCATAAAATCCCTCCATTTGGTGCTAGTAAGTGATTTTGTGAAAGTGTTCAAGGAAGCTAAGGTGTCCTACAACTCCTTCTCTCTTGTTTACTAGGTAAGTGGTGATTGAACTTCCTCCTACACTTAATGAAGCTTAAGATGTGCTTAGTGGTAGCTAAAGTGCTGAAATTTGTGGTTTATTTCTTGGTTTGAGATGAATTGGTGAAGTTTTTATTTTATTGATGAATTTTCTGGTTTAATGTGATCATGATGTTGTGAGTATCTATGATGGTTGGTAATGAAGGGTAATGAGTCTAGTAGGTGTATATGATAGATAATTGCAACCAATTTTGGATTTGGAAGGAAATGTGAAAAGTTAGGGTTTCATATCCCCTTTTCTGTCCGGTTTTGTATCATATGGTTAGAGGCCGAATTGTCCTTGTCTTAAAACATGAAAGTTGTAGGTATTGATGTGTTTGAAGTTCCTGTAAAATTTCAGGTCATTTGGAATAGTGTAGAGTGAGAAATGTCGATTTTACTGTTGCTGTTCTGGGTTCTTCAGGATGGCCGAACTGCGTTTGTAATTTGCTGTTTTGACTGGAATTTCTTTGGATTTGGTGGTTGAGGTCTTCTGATGAAATGTAGATTGATGTCCTAGCTACCATATTCCTTTGGAATTTCTGCATTTGGACCTGTTTAGACTGAGTTGTACTGATTACAGCATAGTATAATTTGTAAACCTGCAATTACGGTTCTGGTTTGTTATTTGGCATATTTGACTTAGTTGTGTTGGGATTTGGACTGAGTGACCTTCTACATTGTTGTAGCCCTGGTTCTTAGCTTCGAAATGGTGGGTCTTACACCCTAATCCGATAATCGTAGCGCCAATGGTGCCAAAACCGCAAAATAATGTCACAAACTATTTTTATCCGGAAATGTTTCTAGCTTGATTTTTGTATTTATATGACTTTAAGCCTAGTGAACGGCTTTTGGACATGAGATTATTCTATATGAGATGTTGGGACTATTTTCTGGAAAATAGGTAAACACAAGGGACATGCCGTCCGTTCATCTTCTTATAATGTAAGCAAGTTAAAGTGATTTTGCGAATGTATTTTGTGACGAATTGGACGTATTTACTGAAAATGTTACCGGCTCTTTCAAAAGGTGGCCGAGGGCTAAATTTCTATTTGAACCTGTATATTTCCGCTTGGCAAATAAAATGATCATTTTACCATTCTAAAAACCTAATACCTCTTTAGGTTGGTTTATGAACCCTAGTAATTCCCGTCCACGGATCCATATGCTCTATTGACACTTTAAAAGTCATTTTATACGTTTACTCGCGAGTAGTCGGGTAATTCTTGATTTCATCCAAATCATGCTAGATGGATTGTAATGTGTTCTTTGTTTACTTTTAGGTTTCATTGGTGATTGAGAAGTGGACGTTATTTTGCGTGTATAGGTGAGTGTTCCCTGTTTGATATGTTTCATGATTATATGGCTGGTATGAATGATTGATAACATGTTATATGCTTTCAATGATTGTTAAAATGAGTTTTCTAGGCAAGTGTGTACTTTATCGCACTCGGCCTAAACGATTGTGAAATTTTCAATGATTGAATGATTGAAATGTTATTTGTGCATGAATGTAAGCCTTTTGGCTGAACTGGCCATTGCCCCTTGTTACCGGTCGTCTCGAGCCAGAAGCGGACTCGGTCGGGCGATTAGGGACCTGGGTGAACGTTTTGGTATACTCGAGTATTACCTTGTAGGTTGGTGGAGGTTGGTGGAGCCTGGTGAATGAATGAATGAACGAATGAATGAATGAGGGTTTTACTTATATACAAATGCATTTTCAAATGATTGAAGGTATAAGGGAACAAAAGGAGAATGAATGAACGAATGAATGAACGAATGGCTCCTTGTGAGCACGTATCCTTTTAATGACGGTGTTTATCGCTTTCTTTTATATTTGAATGATTGGTAACATGTAATGAATGCATTGAACTTCTTGTTTGCCTATGTGTTAGGAACCTCACTGAGCTTTCCAGCTCATCCCTTTAGTTTTGTTTTCCTTAACAGGGGAAGGCGTGCAAGGACGAGAGCCTGTATAGATTAGCTGGGTCTAGCTCTTGGTTTTTTTTTGTTATGGTTCTCGCCCTAGCTTTTGGCAAGGGTCGGATGTATGAAGTATCGAGAACTTTTGTACCCTTTGTTTTTGTAAGTCCTTTGAGATTGGAATGTATATAAGTTCTACGTTAAGGTTTGGATTCGTGTCCTATGTACTCCTGTAGTAATGAATTGGATCCTGGTTTGCTCTCTATTGAGGTTTGATTTCTGATTGGCTTGGATTGATCGACTGAGTCCCGGCGAGAGCTGGGCAGGTAGTCCGCCGAACCCTTTGGTTCGCCTTAGGGGGAGGTGGGGCTGTTACAGTTGGTATCAGAGCCTGCTTCGCGTGGTCTCTGCGCGGAGTGAGCCTGGACTGAGTGGTGAATAGGTATGAAGGATTAAGTGCTCGTTCGAGCATAAGCTATGAGTTGTGAACGTTATAGGCCTTAAATTTTCCTGTGGAATCTGAGGACCATAGATAGGTACGTCTGGGAGGAATTCCGATTGTAGATGGTTTACTCTTGGGACTGGCCAGCTCGAGAGGTGAATTATCTTATTTCGGATTCTCGTACCCGAGTACTCCAGAGTTGAGGTAGTGCTAAGTATTTGAGACTTGTATTGTGGGAACATGAACAGGCTTTGTTCGACTGGAATGAGTACAAGAGGTTAAGGGATATCTGGTGTGAATAGTAAGTGACGTGAGGGACCGGACGGGGTTACCTTAGCTAAGACTGGGACGACACATCACCTCCTCGTTTGATTCGCCTATATATTCTTATTACATGACGTTAATTGGTGTATTTGAGCATATGAATGTTTGCCTGACTTGATATGTACTTGTGTATTTGGTCATCTATTTTGTGATATGTGGAGTGTTAAGTGCCTATATGTTTACTTGTGTACTTGGTGCCTCAATTTTGGTTACTTTTGAGTCACCTTATTGCATTTATTCATTAAACTACTTTTGGAAAAAAAAAGAGGGAAGGAAAAATATGGACGGGAGACGTAGTCAGGGACGTGGTCGAGGCCGTGGAACTAAATGGACCCCAGAACCTAGAGCAGAAAGGGAAACGTCCGCTGAACAAGAACAAGGACCGAGAGTTGCAACCGGAGACCAAATGGCGACGGCAATGCAACAAATGACGGATATCTTGGCAAGATTAGTAGATCAACAAAATCAAATACCCGTAAATCAACCCAGGAACCCTGAGACGGGTGAGGATAAGGCTCTGGAGCGGTTTCAGAAGTTTGCACCTCCAAAATTCGCTGGAGGGCCTAATCCGGATATCGCTGAACAGTGGCTAGAGGCCATGGTGAATATATTCACAGCTTTGAATTACACTGAACAGAGGCAGGTGAACTTCGCAGTGTTTCAATTTGAGGGACCGGCCCGGGCATGGTGGAACGTAATTAGAACAAAGTGGGAAAGAGAACAGACTGTTTGGACATGGGCGAATTTTGTAAGAGAATTTAACGAGAAATACCTCCCACCCTTGGTTCAAGAAAGGAGGGAGGACGAATTTATTGGACTACGCCAGGGGACCTTAAGTGTGGCTGAATACGAAACGAAATTCACCAAACTATCCAAGTTTGCTTCAGAATTAGTAGCCACAGAACCGAGAAGAGTGAGACGGTTTATACAGGGACTAAATTTGGACATCCAAGAGGCGTTGGCAGCAACGCAAGTGAATACATTTACGGAGGCCCTTGAGAAGGCTCAACGAATCGAGAATGCAAAGGCACAAGTAAAAGCCTCCCAAACACGGAAAAGAGGTGTAGCTGGTAGTATGAGTGAGGAACCAAGTGAATCTATAGTCCCTTCCAAAATGCAGAAAACAAATTTTTTGTCTTACCCACCATGGACAATAGGGGCGGTAGAAAAAAAGTCTACTAAAGGGAGCCAAATCGAACCTAAGGAAATTTCTCAAGAAAGCCAAAAGATGGCTTCTCACCTTACTTGTGGCTATTGCGGAAAGGCCAATCATACCGAGAACGATTGTTGGCGGAAAGGGCGGAAGTGCTTGATTTGTGGGAGTGGTGAGCACCAAGTTAGCAACTGTCCGAGGAGACAGTCACGCGAAGGTAGTATTCCGCAACTGGAGGGAGCTAAAACAAAACAAGCAAATGAAAGAGGGAACCGAACTAGTGGGCCAGCAAAAGCTTATGCGTTAGGCACCCAAACAGTTCCGGACTCGTCTGAGGCAAATGAAGGTAAAAATTTCGAGGACGAAATTTCTTTAAGGGGGAGAGAGTGTGAGGACCCGTACTTTTCTTAATTGCACGTTTTCTGCATTTTTTTTCTTAGAAAATTTTTCTAGATCAATTTTATGAGTAAATATAGTTTTTAAATGATTTTTCTAGTATCGGTTAGTTGTTGAGAAATTAAGAGTGTATACCAGATGTGGGACCCACTAGGGCGAAAAGTTCGGAAAAATTCGACCAATTAGGTTAAGTTTCGTATACTGGGTGAAATTTATCGGGTGTTAAGAGATAAGTAGAGGATGAGATGTGATTGATGTGAGAGGAAACAAAAGGATAGAAATGCATTTAATGGAGTGACAAGTGTCACACTTCCATTGGTTGAAGCCTAAGACAACTATTCACCTTTTTGACCTTTCTTTACCATTTGATTAAATATCTCAAAATTGACCAAATATTCACTCTTTCTTTCTTCATGTTGGCCGGCCATCTTGAGCTTAAGAGGGAAGAAAACTCTTCAAACTTTTAGCTACCATCTAGTGCAAATCATCCAAACCAATTGCTGAAATTTGTTTCTACTCCATAAAATCCCTCCATTTGGTGCTAGTAAGTGATTTTGTGAAAGTGTTCAAGGAAGCTAAGGTGTCCTACAACTTCTTCTCTCTTGTTTACTAGGTAAGTGGTGATTGAACTTCCTCCTACACTTAATGAAGCTTAAGATGTGCTTAGTGGTAGCTAAAGAGCTGAATTTGTGGTTTATTTCTTGGTTTGAGATGAATTGGTGAAGTTTTTATTTTATTGATGAATTTTCTGGTTTAATGTGATCATGATGTTGTGAGTATCTATGATGGTTGGTAATGAAGGGTAATGAGTCTAGTAGGTGTATATGATAGATAATTGCAACCAATTTTGGATTTGGAAGGAAATGTGAAAAGTTAGGGTTTCATATCCCCTTTTCTGTCCGGTTTTGTATCATATGGTTAGAGGCCGAATTGTCCTTGTCTTAAAACATGAAAGTTGTAGGTATTGATGTGTTTGAAGTGCCTGTAAAATTTCAGGTCATTTGGAGTAGTGTAGAGTGAGAAATGTCGATTTTACTGTTGCTGTTCTGGGTTCTTCAGGATGGCCGAACTGCGTTTGTAATTGGCTGTTTTGACTGGAATTTCTTTGGATTTGGTGGTTGAGGTCTTCTGATGAAATGTAGCTTGATGTCCTAGCTACCATATTCCTTTGGAATTTCTGCATTTGGACCTGTTTAGACTGAGTTGTACTGATTACAGCATAGTGTAATTTGTAAACCTGCAATTACGGTTCTGGTTTGTTATTTGGCATATTTGACTTAGTTGTGTTGGGATTTGGACTGAGTGACCTTCTACATTGTTGTAGCCCTGGTTCTTAGCTTCGAAATGGTGGGTCTTACACCCTAATCCGATAATCGTAGTGCCAATGGTGCCAAAACCGCAAAATGGTGTCACAAACTGTTTTTATCCGGAAATGTTTCTAGCTTGATTTTTGTATTTATATGACTTTAAGCCTAGTGAACGGCTTTTGGACATGAGATTATTCTATATGAGATGTTGGGACTGTTTTCTGGAAAATAGGTAAACACAAGGGACATGCCGTCCGTTCATCTTCTTATAATGTAAGCAAGTTAAAGTGATTTTGCGAATGTATTTTGTGACGAATTGGACGTATTTACTGAAAATGTTACCGGCTCTTTCAAAAGGTGGCCGAGGGCTAAATTTCTATTTGAACCTGTATATTTCCGCTTGGCAAATAAAATGATCATTTTACCATTCTAAAAACCTAATACCTTTTTAGGTTGGTTTATGAACCCTAGTAATTCCCGTCCACGGATCCATATGCTCTATTGACACTTTAAAAGTCATTTTATACGTTTACTCGCGAGTAGTCGGGTAATTCTTGATTTCATCCAAATCATGCTAGATGGATTGTAATGTGTTCTTTGTTTACTTTTAGGTTTCATTGGTGATTGAGAAGTGGACGTTATTTTGCGTGTATAGGTGAGTGTTCCCTGTTTGATATGTTTCATGATTATATGGCTGGTATGAATGATTGATAACATGTTATATGCTTTCAATGATTGTTAAAATGAGTTTTCTAGGCAAGTGTGTACTTTATCGCACTCGGCCTAAACGATTGTGAAATTTTCAATGATTGAATGATTGAAATGTTATTTGTGCATGAATGTAAGCCTTTTGGCTGAACTGGCCATTGCCCCTTGTTACCGGTCGTCTCGAGCCAGAAGCGGACTCGGTCGGGCGATTAGGGACCTGGGTGAACGTTTTGGTATACTCGAGTATTACCTTGTAGGTTGGTGGAGGTTGGTGGAGCCTGGTGAATGAATGAATGAACGAATGAATGAATGAGGGTTTTACTTATATACAAATGCATTTTCAAATGATTGAAGGTATAAGGGAACAAAAGGAGAATGAATGAACGAATGAATGAACGAATGGCTCCTTGTGAGCACGTATCCTTTTAATGACGGTGTTTATCGTTTTCTTTTATATTTGAATGATTGGTAACATGTAATGAATGCATTGAACTTCTTGTTTGCCTATGTGTTAGGAACCTCACTGAGCTTTCCAGCTCATCCCTTTACTTTTGTTTTCCTTAACAGGGGAAGGCGTGCAAGGACGAGAGCCTGTATAGATTAGCTGGGTCTAGCTCTTGGTTTTCTTTTGTTATGGTTCTCGCCCTAGCTTTTGGCAAGGGTCGGATGTATGAAGTATCGAGAACTTTTGTACCCTTTGTTTTTGTAAGTCCTTTGAGATTGGAATGTATATAAGTTCTACGTTAAGGTTTGGATTCGTGTCCTATGTACTCCTGTAGTAATGAATTGGATCCTGGTTTGCTCTCTATTGAGGTTTGATTTCTGATTGGCTTGGATTGATCGACTGAGTCCCAGCGAGAGCTGGGCAGGCAGTCCGCCGAGCCCTTTGGTTCGCCTTAGGGGGAGGTGGGGCTGTTACATCTTGTGCCTAAAGGAGTAAATATTGTGGCATTGCGTGATATGACTGAGTAATTGGAAATCATCAAAGCTCAACAAAATGACTGGTTCTATACTCGTTGCCATATCAAGGATAGAGTTTGCAGCTGAGTCATTGATAAGGGTTGTGAAATCAACCTCGCAGGTACTATCTTGGTTGAGAAATTCAATCTTCCAACCATTGATCATCTTTGACCTTATAAGTTGCAAAGTGCTAGTGGTGATATTTGGGTTACTAAGCACATACTTGTTTCTTTTCGTATTGGCCAATATATGGATGAGGTGTTGTGTGATGTACTTTCCATTTAAGTGATACATGTGCTATTGGGACAATAGTGGATGTTTAATCGAGAAGTCAAATATGATGGATATACTAATAAGTATTCCTTCACATTTAAGTGCGGTCGTACCAGGCTTGTGTCGCTTAATTCTGAGCAACTTTGTATTGACCTATCATATCTGAAACGTCAATTTGAGCAAAATGGCTAGAAGGTAGAGCAAGTTGAGAAGTGAGAAGTGCAAAATGAGAGTAAACAATCAAAAGAGCTGAGTGAACTTGAGCTAGAATTGAGCGAGAATGAGAAAGGGAAAAACTTGAGGGGAAAGAAAAAGGTTGAGGCTGAAGTTAAACATGAGGGAAAAGTTGCCTTGAATGATTCGGCCATTGGAGGAAAACCAGCACTTATTGCCAAAGCCAATGATGTTAGGAGACCTTACGGTTGTACTAACAAACTTAACCTTGCCGTGTTTAGTGTTTCTACTTTTATGCAGGTTAAGCAAGGAGAAATTGAGTTGATCATGGCATGTTCTACTCCTAAATCCATTGGTGAATATCAAACTTTTCATGGAGTTTGCATCTTAAGTGTTATATCTCTTTGCTATTCATTGATGTTCAACTTCAACCATGAGCCCGATTTGCTTGTTGGGATGAATAATGAAGTTTCAAAGGGTGTTTCTACACTTGAAACTTGTTCTAACCATCCTTATTATTTCGATAATGATGTTCCGACCTTTCTTAGTCAATTTTCTAGTTCATTACATTCTAATTTTGTTGTTTGAATTGAAGGTATTCAAGCTACCTATCTCGGTCTTGTTCCATCTGTGCAAGATAGACCATACTGACAACAACTTGTAGTGAATTTTGTAACTTTGCACAATCAAATTCGGGACTTTTCTAAGCTGATTGAGCATCAATATGAAGATCTTTACCTAGTGAATGCAAATGGTAAGTTGGTGAGTAGTTTTCTACCTATGCTTTCTAATTATGTGATTTATTGTGTATGTCCAACTTTGACATTCCATGACAAAGAGCTGATTAGAGAGCTTTGGAGTGTAACCTGGAATTTCCATAAGCTTTATACAAGATGTCTCTTGTCTTGGAGAATATCCTTGTTCAAGAGCATCATGAGGTTGTCTAAGTGATATGTAACGTGGCTCGTGGTCATTCATCTATTTCCTACATTGCTGTCTTCTAAGCGCACAGTCGATTTGTGGACAAATCACTTTCAAGAGGAGGGGAATGATGCGAACATAGGATCCATGGTTCATATGCAAGTCATTACAGTGGTTGATTAATTCAAGTCCAAAATTCCAGCCGACCCTTCCTTGAAGTTTAGTGTGTTTACCACTTAGTTATTAAGTCTTTAGTATCGTTTGTTTGGAAAAAGTTCCAGCCATTTGTTTTAATTATTTCTATCAATAATTGTTAGTTAATTATAGTTAGTTTGGAGTTAGTTACGTCGTTAGTTAGGGGGAATAAAGGCCAGGTCATGTGGACCATTATTAGGCCAATTCAAGTTAGTTTCCTAATTTAGTCAAGTTAGGGTTTAGGAAAGTAAGTAAATTGTTTCCAAGTTTGTGTGGGTTTCTTGAGTCATGTAAAGGCTATAAATATAGCCTTAGTCCACGCCATTTTTCATACATTAATAAGAGTGAATTTTCCAGCAAATATTTATGTGTCTTTGCAACTCTCTTGTCCAAGAGATCGTACTTAAATACTTGAGAATTATTCTTGAGTGTTCATCGATTTATCAACCAATAACCATAATTGGTTGTGGTGTCATCTATTGGTTCACTATCTTGTTAAGTTGTGAGTTGAGATTAAATTCAAGGTTTGCAATTTCTCGGGTTAGAAGGGTCAAGAGTTTCCACAACTCCAACTTGGTTTTTAGATTCAGGGCTGTGTGGGATACGAGTTCAGGCGATTTTGATGGGTTAATGTCACCACCAAAATAGCCTTGGGGGAAGCGAGCTCAGCACATGACGTATGAGAACAATCTTACCCCCCATTCTAAGCATTTTTGGAGCTCCAGTGAAAAAGCCGTTGTCTCACCTTTGAAAGAAGTCCATCAAACACCACACTCCTAAGTCTCCCTCGAACTAGTGGAGCACCCAGATAAGTCACTAGAAAGTCCCGCTCCTAAAAACCTAAAATTGATGAAACTAAAATTCGTTGGATAGGGGAGACCCGAGATGAGGTCATGAATGAGCTTTTCTGCACATTAACTTTTGCCCAGAAGAAGACTGATATGTTCTTAGGAAATTATTTATAGCCCTCAGAGCTTCCTCGGAACAACATGTAAAAATCATTGTGTCATCATCAAAGGCCAGGTAAGGAACCCTACTACCCACTGAAACATAGAATCTTTGATCATTCTCCTAGAAAAGAAGATGAATACCTCGGCCAAGAAATTCAGTGACAATTAAAAATAATGCAGGGGACAGTGGGTCCCCCTATCGACCCCCCCGGGTGAGGATTTAAAGAAACTAGACGGCTCCCCATTAATCAATACTGAAAACCATGAATTGGCAGAAGTCATGAATAGCAAATCGACAACCCCTTCACTAAAGCCAAAACTAAGAAGCATAAATAGCAGAAAAGGCCACTCCACTCGATCATATACCTTTTGCATATCTAGTTTAAGAATTAAATTAGGGGTATTTAGCCGCCTATCTAAATCAAAAACCATTTCTTGAGCAAGAAGAATATTATCGACAATTCTCCATTCCGGAACAAATCCCATCTACTAGGAGGAAATGAGAGAAGATAGCAACTTATTCAACCTAACTGCAAGAATCTTTGAAATGATTTTAGAGGTCACATTACAGAGGCATATAGGATGGAAATCCCACCACTGGGCCACTCCTTGAACTTTTGGCAACAGAATGAGAAGCACACTAGACCAACTCTTAGGTTGCTGAATACCCTTAAAAATTAGCATCAAGCAAGTCATATCGGATAACCTCCCAACTGTGTTGATAGATTCCAACCCCGAAACCATTTGGATCTGGGGCACTGTCTATACTCACAGCAAAAATGACAGACTTGACCTCTTTGATTGAAGGTAGTTCTTGCATCATTTCATTATCGGTGTCATTAATTCACAGAACCTCAAAAGGCAGATGTATTGGACCTCTATTGCTCTCTAATGAGAAGAGGTTCGAGTAGAACTCAATAGCTGAGGTCTTAATGTTGTCCATGGAGTCCAACCATGCACCCGATTCCTCCTTGATGCACGTGATAAAGTTACTATTCCTCCGTTGATTAACCAAAGCGTGAAAGTACGCGATATTAGTGTCCCCCTCTTTCAACCATTTAATTCTCGATTTCTATTTCCAATAAGCACACTCTAAAGCTAATTCTCCTGTGAAGATGGCCCGGGCTTCATGCAAATGAGACTTACACACCTCATCCTGATACAAATCATAATTTGCCTCTCTCTGACGATATTCCTCTTCAGCAGCCTTCACCCTAGTAAAGATGTTCCCAAAGGTGTCTTTATGCCACCTCGTTAAGCATTTACGTACATGTTTCAATTTCAGGAAAAAACCCACCATACCCGACCGTGCCACAGGTTGGCGCCATTTCTCAGCTACTACTTCTAGAAATGTGGAATTGTCTCACCAAAATTTCATAAATTGAAATATACCACCTCTTTGAACACCTGAGTCACACTTAACAAGCACGGGAGAGTGATCCTAGCGACCCTGTGCTAGGTGTGAAACTCTAGTGACTGGATAAATCTCCATCCACCTGGAATTAACTAGAGCTCTATCAAGTCTCTACCAGACTGTACCATTTGTCCACATAAAAGGGTGATCATCAAAATCCATCGCTGGGAGACCTCTATGTTTGTGACATTAGCCGGAGAACCCCCTACTCGCTTCTCCACCATTGAAATGATGTTAAAGTCCCCCACTACTAGCCAAGATTGGCTCGAAGCATTATTGATGGTTTCCATACTCTACCAAAGTGCTCGCCTACCTACCCTTGTACATTTGGTTTATATCCCAGAGAGTCCAAAAGAGGCCCTAGAATTAAATGCAATCAAGGCATGGACCATCTGCTCCGCATATTCATGAAAACCTAATTGCATGTCATTGAACCAAAAAAACCATATTTTACCATTAATGAAAGAAGCCGAGCAATCAAATCTTAACATCCGACACACTGCCTCTATTTGGGAAGCATTAGACATCGGTTGCAAACGTACAAAATGGTCGTGGCATAGTTTCTATAAATATCTTAGAGAATCAACTTGTGACACCCCCTTATATTCCAGACAATGATATTAATGAGATTTATCATGAGACCGAAGGAAGTACTTAGCTCGAGAAGGAAATAATTGCTATTGCACTAGAGAATTTGGAGGTCATGCAGGCTTCTGTGTTTGTTGGCCTGGCTCACCGATGAGAAGCTGGTTTAAAAGCGCAATGTCTTTCTAATCAAGAACACTAGATGTAGGACAGACGTCCCGAAACAGATCTGACTTACTCGCTTTAGATATTAGAACATTGTGGAAATCCTTTAATTGTTGAACCAGGCCCGCTATGTAGTTCAAGTTTTCTGCTGATCACCTACGTAGCAATTGAGGCCTGTCTTCATGCTGAGGGGAGGACATCACCGAAGCCGACTTCCTAGGCATGCCAATGCAAGCAACCAAGCTCGCATCCGACAATAATCCAGCCAAGGCAGTAAAAGAATTGGAAGTCAGTAATAGCTCCTCACTATCAGACTTCGAATCAGATACTAAGACCTCCACCTGAGGTTGTCGTGTTATGACAGCGGATGGAGGAACCACTGCTTCCACAATAAAGCAGGCGGCTGCCCCCCTGTAGCATCACTCTTCATGTCGGTAGGGAGACCTAAAGCTGACAGGCTCTCTTTTCCTAACTTAGAAGCTTCTGTAGTATGGTTGGTGGGAGCAGCAAGTAGCTGTACCCTTGTAACAACATGCTCGGTGTCTGTAGGTAAACCTGAAGCTGAAGTAGAAGGAGGCAGACTCTCTATGCTGGATTTAGAGGCTACTGCAACATGTTTATTGGGAACCTGAACTGTTGCCAAGTCCTATATAACTAAAGGGTCAAAAGATTTGTTACCCAGATCGTGTGCAACTTGGTCCACCACCACCCTTTTCCCCTTATCCAAATTCATTTTCGGAATGTAGGCAACTTGAGCTTTGGAAGAACGAGCTTGATTCACAGGTTTTGCTGGCTTAATGGACGGGTCCTTCTTGAAGCATTCAACCCCCATATGACCAATATTTTTGCAAAAATGACTAAAGGGTGGCCAATTCTTGAATTCCACCCATTGCCAAAAGCCAAAGTCATCGTCTCCAATCCAAATGCATTTGCCAGGCATAGTAGAAACATCCACCTCAACAAGGACTCTCGCTACTAAGGGACAATGTAAATCACTAGTTACAGGATATATTTTCAATAGCCGACCCAAAGTGGCAGCTAACTTCGAAATTTGGCTCTTTACAAAAAAGGGCAAAGGAAGCTCAGGGAAAGTAACCCATACCGAAACATCAGACAGCTCCTGATTAGCCCTAAAATCTAGAGACCATTTAGAGATGACCATAACAAAACTCGGGATGAACCAAGTTCTTCGTACAAAGAGCTATGTATAATCATCTTCAAGAATCGGACAAAATAGGACTTGATTCGAGTCTAACAACCCCACTAGACATTCTCCCTTCAAACCTAATGAAATCACGAATTTCTGAATCACTTCCATCGGAGGACAGCCATAAGCGAAATGGCCCACTAATGCATTGCGAAAAGGTTTTGCCAGTATCATCATCTCGTGGCGGGATAGACGTAGTGCCAGTTCGCCACGATAAGTTGAAATGAAACCAGGGTTAGGAGATTCTTTCTTCAGCAGTACCCCAGAGACCACCACAGCGAAACTCCTGGCCAACTGGCTAGAGACACCAGTGACAAGAGGCCGCCATGAATGGTAGCACAAACCCTAAGATAACATGAGTTGAGGAGAGAAATTTTTTTTTTTTTTTTTACTTTTTGAAGAATATAGCTAATTTTTAACTTCTATAAAATGCTCTTATTTAATACACATCATTATCAGTAAACATAGCCTACGTTATTTAATGCAGTTAACTATTCCACCAATTGATATATGTCTTGAATGGTGCAATATACCATCATTATCACTATTGTAATTAATGTAAAAGTATAGTGATTAGTAATACTCCTAATATTAATGTAAGGGGAATTTAGAAAAACATTAGTCTAGATTCATTAAGTTGACTAATTTTTCTTAAACTGTGTGAAAAAAATATCAAAACTATTAAAGTTTGACTGAAGGATTAATAATTTTTTCGGAGGAGAGGAGGTTGAGGACCTAGAAAATTGCATTAAGTGGAACCAATTAATGCGTTGAATATGCAGGAAACCTATTCTAAACAGAATAGTTTGGTTAACTATCTTATAACACTCAAGGATCAGTTTTCCAGTTCATAGACTACCCGAGCTTTCTTTCTCACTTCCTTCCGCCTCTTTTCCTTCTAAGATTGCAAAGAAAAGGGCAGCTTTTTTATTTGTGTAATTTTCTTTTTCTTTCATGAATATCATATGTGATGTTCCTTTAATACATTGGTAATACGACAACTTTTAGCAGGTTATTATTAAACTTGGTGCTATTGTGCGCGTGGTATCATCCCAGACTTTTATTCTTCCTTCCTGGGAAAAATGTGATTTCGATTACGTTTCAATGTTTGTTCAAACTTACAAATATGAATTTATTGGATAAGGGCTTCAATAATTAGTAAAACTAATGGCTAGAGACAATTAGAAACGAAACAACTTATCAACCTAAGGTAGACTAAGTGCTTAGGAAAGTTGCCAAGCCGTGTGTTCTTAGCTGATGTGTCGCTTTGTGGTTGGTGAAAAAGTTGTAGTCCTCCTCCTCCACGTGGTGGATGCCTGCTTTGTGATGTTGGTTGTGTTTTGACTAAAAAGATTGGGTGTGTTTTGGCGGGTTGTGTTTTGACTGCTTGCATGGAACCGAAAAAAGGATAACCTGCTTGTATGGAACACAAGAAATGGGTCATAGTGGTCATAATTATAATAGTTTTTCAACCTAAGGTGCTGATAATAATGCTACTGTCCTTTCAATTTTACCTAATGTCAAGTTTTTGGTGAGATTAGAGTGTGTATTTGGTCAATGTGACTGCTCATTGAGTTACCTATTTACCCTTGTTTTAGATGTTTATTTACATTGTCTTTTTGTGAGTTGCCTTAGTTTAGTTGTAATTGGGTTATAGATGTCAAAATAGTGCTTAGTCACTGTGCACTTTTTAAAACAGGCCTCTGTTCTTTGCCTCTACTGGTTACCAACGTCCTCCTTCCGTACGCTACCGTCTATACCGTCGGTCCTGCATTCTGCAGCTGCTATCATGCTTAGTGGTTGGCTTCCGCATTCGGTCACCATTTTCCCTCTCTCGTTCTGTTGTTTCATTTCATCATCAGCTATAAGGTTGGTTTGCTCATTTTTTCCCTTTGCTCCTTCCTCTGTTCTTTTGAATCCTTCGTTTCTGTTCGGCAGTCTCGCGATAATTGTCTGGGTCAGTTTTTTGCTTATCGATTTATATGTTTTTTTGCTATTCCTGTTTATGAGTTGTGGCAGCATTAGCTATTTTAATCACTGACTTTGTTGTTTTTTCCCCTTTTCCCTGCTAATAAATGCTGGTGTACATATGCCTTTGGTTTCCCGGTAAGGTCATTGTTTTAAAAAAAATAATTCCCGCCTTTCTATTTTGCTCTCTCCAATATCTCACCTTTCTGTTGTTGTCATTTTTCCCATCTTTTGCAGCTTTATTTGATGTCCGTGTTTTCGGATTTTTGTTGCCATTTTCGGCCTGCTGGGGAGCCTGCTGTGGACCTGACCTTGTGCTATGCCTTATGCCAGGAATTTCCTTGCAGGTCAGATGCTTGTTTTGTGGTTTTGTTTTCCTCTTCATTCCTTGTGCCTGCATTAGTTCATCGCTGTTTTTTCCCTCTTTCCTGGTCATTCCGCACTTCATGTATTTTCTCCAACATGCATGACTTCTTCGCATCTTTTTGCTTCGTTCATCGAATTAATTCAAGTTGTATCTGCTTCCTCAAAAATTAAAAAAAAACCCTTTTAGACCATAGGGAAAAAGACGGCTACAATGACAGAGCAGTACAAATTCTGCCATGCAAAAGAAGCAGCTTCTGTGGCTATCGCTCGACAGATTTCTACAGCCTATGGAATCCCAAATTGAATAAACAATGCACAGACAAATCAAAGCATAGGCAAACAGAAGCCAACCTGACTATTACTCTCAAAATTCTTTTTTAAGCATTGTCACTAGGAAAGCGCATGCTGCATTCTTAGCCTTAATCAAACACCCTTTACATGCCAAGAAAAGTAAAAAACAGTCACGTAATACTCTGAACATACCCTTTACTTGCGCTATACACTGAAATCTAACTTCTGAGTTTACATGCCACAGCTAATTTAAAAGGCCATTTGCACATTGAGGAAAATTGAACTACTGATTAGTCATGCATGCACCAATCGCGTGAGGCTAGAGTTGCTCTTAATACTTACACTTCCAATGCTTTCTGAACAGAATAGAACTATTAAAGCTATTTAAGCATTCTTATAACTTACAAATCCAAAGCCTAGATTTGCTAATTCAAATCCAACAGGCAGAGCACTGAGAAAATAAACCAACATCATGCATGCAACCAGCTTCACCACTAAACAATAAGTGATATTGTACAGTCCAAAGCTAAACTCAAATACTAAAACCATTAAAACTCGCTAAAAAAATCACCGACAGAGATAGAGAGAGCAAAGAAAAATATAAAAGTCTTAGGACTTTAGTGATCATTAAACACACGCAGTGCTTTAAGCACTATGCAGGATGAGTAGTAATTCAACTATCAGCATTCTGAGCTTCCGACCACATCTAGCATGAGATGCTTTGTGATGTAGCTTCTAAGTCCGTAGGGAGGGTTCTTTGAATGAACTCATACTTTCAACAATATGCATCCCACACTATTTGAGCATATGAATTCACGTGTGTTGTGTTCTTTCTTTTGGATTCTACAATGTTCTTTTATGCTCATTCTTGGTTCTTACAAAGTCATCATATTTGGATTGTTCAATTCTTTGGATTTTTCATGGTTTGGTTAGTATTTTTCTTTGTTGCAACCTGGTACTGTGGCTGCTGTTCTAGCAGGCCTTTATCGCTTGCTTGTATAATTTCTTATACCCTGTTCTTTATAGCAGCTCACGCGTTTTGAGCTTTTCCCTTTGGATTCTACTATGCTCTTTTATACTTATTGTGAGTTCTTACAAGGGCATCATATCTGAATTGTTACTCCTTAGTTTTTTTTTTGAGATGGATAAAAATGCTATGCGCTGGAAGCGTTATGCAGAAATGTCACCCATTGCCAAGGCTGCACTTTCACGCCGGAGGCGTGAGGCCAGGCTTCTTAAGAAAAAGGATAAATCATCGCGCTCTTACCTTCGTACGGTGCCATTCGGGCATGTTGAAACTGGTGTTTGTTTCTCTAATTCAGCTCCTACTCGTAACGACTCGTTACCAGGTTGTCATGGTCAGGTTGTCGATAGTCGTTCTGTTGCGCTTCAAGAATCGTTGAACTATATGTCTGCCGCTATGCCTGCCTCACTCTGTCTATCTAGTGGAGCTTGTTCCTCTCCTGTTGTCCTACATTTAGTGCAATATAGTTTGGATTCTGAAGGTATATATACCATGGCACTATTTTAGTTGTCTGCCCCAAAGCCATTTATAGTTATTTCATTGTTCTCCCCATGTCTGCATCTTTGCCTGCCTTCATTTTCTGTGTGCTCCTCTGATGCAAACTAGCCCATCTATTTGTACACTTTGCAGCCCGTCTCCTGAATCGTACAGTTCACTGTCGGCAAGCTGACCCACAAAGTAGTTCTCCAAAACAGAAAGAGCAGGACTCTCCCTCCCTTCATCTTTCAGCTACTGTTCAACCTTCTCCTCTCATTCATGAGAATGCCTTATCTAAAGCATTGGATCATCCTCCACATAACATTGTTATAGCCTCAAGCCAGGAACAGCAAACTTCTGATGCTGTGAGTAAAAATGCACATAATACCTCCACATCTGTTAACAACTTAATGATTGAAATTCTAAGCCCCCTCGATGCAGCTCCTTCAAATCACTTCTCCAGAAACTGTGTTCCTCCTTCTACTGCATTAAATCTCCCATCTAAAAGTACCGGCCAGTGTACAGGTATTGCAGCACTTAGAAATAGTTTCCCTTGTGTTTCTTCTTCACTTCCACTATTGCCATCTTCTGTCTGCTATTTCTATATGCATAACACCATCTATATCTCTGTCTCGCTTCAGCTTCATGCAGTGGCAGAGTTCCGCGTAGAAAACGTCCCCCACGAAATTGTTTTGACAAAAAGAAAAAAATTGATCTTCTGGGATCCCATTGTTTACCTCATGACCCTATGCATGGGTCAAATCTTAAGTCCCTTGGCTCTTCCAGTACTTCATGCTCAAGCCACTTAATTGAGCAGTTTCCGTCTTCTTCTATTTCATTCAGTCCTCGGTCTTTTTGCTCTACTCAGCCTACAGGTATTACTCGTTCATTTTGCTGATCCTTTTTCTTCCCTTTCGTTTTCAACCTGTACCTTTTACAAAAAAAAAACAATATCTCTCTTCCAAGGCAATACTTTGCGTTATGCCCGGCTTATTAGAATTTGCGCTCCTGCACTTATAGATGCCCTATTTCTTTAAGAACAAACAGTTGTTCCTTCTAAAAAAAATTACAATGGTTTGCCAGGCAACACGAATGCTACCAGCAAATCATCTCGTTCTCATGTTGGTGTTACAGCTGCTACAACGAATCTTTCAAACGTTATATTGACAACAAGGAGGCAATCAGGTTGCCCTTTCTTTGTTTGTCATATTTGTAACCTTTGCCTCTCGTATTCCCTTCATTCTGTGCTTCTTTCAGATTTCCTTGCGAACATCATTCCCATTATATAGCTTAAACTGCAGGGACACTTACTGAACGTCGTCGCTCAAAAAAATCTAGGATTGATGAAATTGCTAAAGAATCTTTGTTGCTCCCTGATGCTCTTGATTGTCAGTATTATGGAGCTAAAAGATTCTATTTGGAACCCCCGAGGTTTTGCTGCTCCCAAGGAGAAATTTCTATTGTTGCTCCTCCAATGCCTTATGCTCTAAAGCGTCTATTCATAGGAGATGATGAAGAATGTGAGCATTTTAGGAAATTATCTCGCACCTATAACAATAATGTGTCTTTCACTTCATTTGCTGCAAAGTATGATCCAGAATTGACAAGGAATACAAGGGGAGTATATACCTTTCGTGTCCAGGGGCAGGTTTATCATTTTTTGAATAGTTTATCGCAGCCTGATGATAGACCCTGTGGAATCCACCTCTACTTTTTTGATACCGATGAAGACTTAATCAGGCGAGTCGCTGCTTCTGACAAGCTTCTCGAGAGCACTTTGAAGCTTTTGATGGACATACTTTCTAATAATCCTTATGCTAGATTCTTTAAGGACATAAGTGATGTCCCAGATCTTGAAAAGCATAATGTTGTCCTTAACTGCTTTCCTGGCCTTGACCAGCGCATTTATAATCTTTCTTCTGCTTCTCAAGTTGCTGCTATATGGACTGAAAATGATGATGAATCAGTCGATAGGCAACCGCATATTCTTGTATATAGCCGGTCAAATACTGCTCACAAGGTCCAGCATTATTATGCTTGTTATGATCCTTTGCAGTATCCTCTCTTATTTCCGCGTGGTGAATCTGGATGGCACCATGGAATTAAACGAGCTTATAAAAGAAAATGAACTGATCATTCCTTTGATGAAGAGGTTATCATTGATCCCTCTTCTGTGCATGAACCATCTGAACTTATGGATTTAGAAAAAAGAGGCAAGTACATGTCCTACGTTTTATAGTTTTTCAGCTTACCGGTTACGAAATAAACTTCTGTTTACGTGTAGATTTTTTCATTTCCTATAGCTGCTGATCATGGAAAGAAGGATGAGCATACTGTATCGGCTAGAGAGTATTACTGCTATAGGTTCCAGATCAGGAAGAATGGCGAATCCATGCTATTGCATACTCTTAGATTGCTGCAGCAATTTTCAGTTGATTCCTATGTCAAAATTGAAACATCACACCTGGATTTTCAGCGCAAGAGGCAAAATGATATTCGGACAGAAATCCTCCAAGAAGTGCTAGATAGTGTTTCTATTGGTCAGAGCGAAGGCTTAAAAGTTGGGCGAAAAGTGATATTACCAGCTTCTTTTATCGGTGGGCCAAGAGATATGAGGCGACGATATCTTGATGCAATGGCATTGGTACAAAAATATGGAAAGCCGGATATTTTCCTGACCATGACATGTAATCCAATGTGGAAAGAGATTCAAGATAATCTGCAATTTAAAGAAAAACCTCAGGATAGGCCAGATCTTTTGTCTAGAGTGTTTAGAGCAAAATATGAAATGCTTAAGGCTGAACTTTTAGACAAGAAAATTTTTGGAGAAGTTGCTGCATGCGTTTATGTTATTGAATTCCAAAAACGGGGCTTTCCTCATGCTCACTTATTATTAATCTTGAAGCCACAATTTAAATTGCTTAATCCTGAGTCATACGATAGAATAGTTTCTGCTGAGCTTCTGATCCTAAGCAGTTCCCTCATTTGTATTCTCTTGTTCTTAAGCACATGGTTCATGGACCTTACGGACACATGGGTAAGAATAGCCCTTGTATGAAAGATGGTAGCTGTAAAAATCATTATCCAAAAAACTTCTGTGAACATACAACTCATGCCGAAGACAGCTATCCATACTATAGGCGGCGGAACGATGGCAGTAAAATAACTGTTCGCAGGTTTGAGCTTGACAATAGATGGATCATTCCTTATAACCCATATCTTTTAGCCTTGTTTGATTGCCACATGAATGTGGAAATCTGTTCCACTTTGAAGCTGGTTAAGTATTTGTTCAAGTACATCTTCAAAGGACACGATCTTATCAGCTTCAAAATTATATCTGACGATTCCCGTGCCAATGTCGATGAGATTAGAGAATTCCAGCAGGGAAGATGGATTTCGCCCCCCGAGGCTTTTTGGCGCATCTTTGAATTTAGGCTAAACGAGATGACTCCAGCTGTCTATACTCTACAGGTTCACCTACCTGGCCAGCAGCTCATCACTTTCAACAAAAACTCGGACCTTTTGCCGCTGATGAGGAAAATTGACTTCTCAAAAACCATGTTGATCGAGTTCTTCAAAATGAACAAAACAAATGAAAGGGCTGAAACCTTGAAGTGCTTTTATAGAGAATTTCCAGAGCATTTTGTTTGGTCTTTTAAATATAAAGCTTGGACTGAGAGAAAGCGTAAGAAAGCCATTGGAAGGCTAGTGGCAATCAGCCCTCATGAAGGCGAGAGATACTACCTTAGACTACTGCTTACTCATGTTCGAGCACCTACGTCATTTGATGACCTCTTAACTATTAGTGGCCAAAAAATGGATTGCTTTAGAGATGCTGCTTTGGCCCTTGGGCTTTTACAGTCCGATACATATCTACAAGAGACTCTTGAAGAAGCAGCTCTTTTTCAAATGCCATCCTCTTTGAGACTCTTATTTGCTACTATTCTTGTTCATTGTTCTCCGACAGATCCTCGATTTCTTTGGAACAAATTTCAGCTAGAACTCTCTGTAGATTACCACCGATCTCACCACCTCTGTTTTTATACGGCTGAAGAAATTAGAAATAAGGCCCTGCAGGAAATTAAAAAAATGGTCGAACAAATGGGTAAGAGTTTTCCTGACTACCATCTAACTACAGACATTCCACCAGCTGTTCACTATGATAAGCTAACAAAGGAGATTGAATGTGAGAGAAATATTGAAGTTCTAGCAGAGGATCTAATAATGTCTTCGAGGTTAAATATTGAACAACGGCACGCCTATGATTTAATTCTGCAATCAGTTTTCTCTCCCATTGGCCAGAATTTTTTTGTTGATGGCCCTGGGGAAACTGGTAAGACTTTCTTATATCGGTCCCTTCTAGCTACTTTGAGATCCCAAGGCCACATTGCTATTGCAGTTGCAACGTCGGGTGTCGCAGCGTCTATTCTTCCAGGAGGAAGAACAGCTCACTCTAGATTCAAGATGCCACTAGATTTTTTTAGAAATAAAACCTGCCAGATTAGTAAACAGGGCAGTGTTGCAAGATTGCTTTTTCAATCAAGGTTAATCTTGTTTGACGAGGCTTCAATGGCAAAACGAGAAATTGTTGAAGCCTTTGATGGTTTACTTAGGGATATAATGGACTGTGACCTTCCATTTGGAGGAAAAGTAGTTGTTTTCGGTGGCGACTTCCGTCAAACTTTGCCGGTTATCAAACAGGCAACAAAACAGACTCTTATCGAATCCAGTCTTCCTAACTCTCCTTTGTGGCTTAAGCTCCAGAAGCTGCATTTGACACAGAATATGCGAGCCATCTTAGATCCAGCGTTCTCAGAATTCTTATTAAGAATAGGAGAAGGAAGAGAGCCTGTTGACATAGATGGCGAAATAACCTTATCTTCTGAGATGGTCATTCCTTATACTGACAAAGAGAAATCTTTGAACAGGTTAAAGAATTTGCCCTTTTGAATGCTACTTTTATCAAGCATTTCTTCTGGACTTCAACATTTATATATTCTCACTTAGATTTGTTACGAACAGGTTGCTGGAATTTGTTTTTCCAGATTTAACAGCCTATTTAAAAGATCCTTATAGTATGATCAATAGATGTGTCCTTGCTCCAAAAAATACCTCAGTTGATGAAATAAATGACATGCTAATCAGAAGATTTCCTGGGAATCTTCATGTGTATGTCAGTTCTGATAGAACTGTTGATCCACGCCATCAAGGAGACTATGAAGATTTCTTGAATTCTCAAAATCCAAAAGGCCTTCCTCCTCACAAACTGGTGCTCAAAGAAAATTGTCCAATCATGCTTATGAGAAACCTCAACCCTACTGAAGGATTATGCAATGGTACACGACTCATTTGCAGAGAGCTAAGACAGAATACTATCTGTGCAGAGATAGCTTTTGGCCAACATCAAGGGAAAAGAATCTTTTTCCCTAAAATTCCTATGCAAGTATCTGATAATGACAAGAATGGCCTGCCGTTTATAAGGACACAATTTCCTGTTCGTGTCTGTTTTGCCTTGACAATAAACAAATCCCAAGGCCAAACACTAGATTATGTTGGAATCTACCTCCGTGAGCCAGTTTTTTCTCACGGGCAACTATATGTTGCTTTATCTAGAGTTAAAACTTCTGCAGCAGTCAAAATCCTTATCCTGCCTGGAACTTTTGATGGCATAAAAACTGATTGGAAGACTAGAAATGTTGTCTTTGAAGAAATACTTCACCTCACTGCATGATATTTCTACATGTTAGAGTTATTTCCATTTAAGGTTTGTTAGCCATAATTATTATTCTATTGTTATGATGCCTGCAATACCATTCTTAATTTATACTAACATTTGATAGATTTTTCCTTGATGTTTTCCCATGTAGCATGGACAAGTTCTTAGCCATAAAAGAAATTATACCTGATATGCAAGAGTGGTCATGCAAAGTTATTGTTCAAGAAAAACAACAGGTTACCCAATCACTGTCGACACCGACAAAGAAACAAAAGTTTATTTTTGTTGATGAACAGGTAAACAAGTACAGCCTCTGCATTTAATCTTTCTTTATTTTTTGTTCATGTAGAGGTAGATAAATACAACCGCTGCATTCAATCTTTCTGTTTATATTACGTTCATATTCACAACTGATTTATTCTGAAACATTTTCTCTTATGAAATAGGGATCAAAGGTTGAAGGCATTATTTTCAACCGTGATATTCCTAGGGTCGGACCACTCTTGCAGGTCTACAAAAAGTACAGAATTTCGAATGCTCTGGTTAAACCAATCCACCCAAAATATCAGACGGCTGAACTGAAAGTACAATGGATCATCAAAAGTAAAATCGTTATTGAACAGGATCCTGATGTCGAAGATATGATGCCTGTGAAATTTAACTGCACTCAATTCACAGACTTGGCACAGTTCATGGATCATAGGGATAAATCTGTCGGTTTGTATGTTGTGTGTTACACATATATCATGAATTTCAACTCAGAAAAGCTTTTACAAGATCATTTCACTTTGCCAGATGTCCTTGGAATAGTTATTGAGGCACAAGACACAAGAATCATTAATAAAGATTTCAAAGAATCTGTTGTCCAAAAATTCGTCCTTGTCAATGAACAATAACGTTTCTTTCTGCTGCTCTTCAAACTCTTACTTAGTTCTCTCCTCATTTTCTGTATATCCTTTGTATGTCTTGACAACTGCTTATTGTCGTCTTGTTAGATCACAAGCTGTCATACTTTCGATGTGGGATGATTTCATCAGGAATGAAGGACAACAAATAATAGCTGAATTACACAACTACCCTGTCATCATATGTCGCAGATTGAAAGTTAGCAACTATAACTGTAATTTTACCTCTATACATCTTTATTTTAATTTCCATTTGCATACAAAATTTATTCATTCTTAATCCTATAGGAGTTACACTGTCAACGTGGTTTGATTCTGCGATCCTCGTTGACCCTCCTGTGCAACAAGCAAGAGAATTAAAGAACTGGTACTGATTCATTATTTATATCACATAAGCAATCAATCATCTATGATCACTTCCTTCCATTACTTTTTTCCATTTCCTCTATCACAGGGCGATGAGAAATACCAAGCTACTTGCAGCAATCGTTGATCAAAAAACCTATATTAAGTATAACCCTGACATATCTGTGAAATCAGATCAGAAAATGACTTTAATTTCAAATGTCAGGCCATCACAAAAGGTTCCATGCTTTTTCGCCTATTCTGTTATTTAACTATCGATTTGCATATTAATATATGGGTTAACGCTGTGCCTTTCATTGCTGTGTTTTTAGAATGTATGGGTTAAAGCAAGGTTCTCTTTTCAGCATATATTCCAGAAATACTGGTATATGAGCTGTAAAAAATGCTGTCGGGGCACTGCTGCTGCAAATGGAGTTATTTTTGTGTGCAACACATGCAAAGAAAAGCATCATGCTCAGCCTAGGTAGTTACTTTGAAAGTCATTAACGTATCAGTTATGCTAGTCCATTATTTAACTCTTCTTTAATAGACATGCCTCCCTGAAATTTACATACATCTATAGGTGTCGCTTTGATATGGATTTATGTGATGATTCTGGTACGATCACAGTTTCTGTCTTTGGAGAACAAGCCGAAAAGCTGCTAACCTTCACTGCTTTTGAAATAATGGACCATTTTAAGCAGGCATGTTGTCCTTTCAAATAGTGATTGCCACATTATTATTATTTCCATTTAACACTTAATGCAACAGACGTCTCCATTCTGCATATAATCCTTATCTGTTTACTTATTCTTCTCCTATACGTTTTCCTTCCATAGAACATTGAACTCCCTCTGGAGGTTGTCCATAAGGAGCTGGAGTCAAAGTGGTTTCTGGTACATATAAAACCGATGCAGACTCATATGGCTGATGCAAAGCAACGCTATACAATTATCTACTTTTCTGAAGTTCTCAATGCTGATCCTATTCAATCGCCAACTGAATCCAAAAATGCTGAATCCAAAAATGCTACTTTGTTAATTGAGCTACAGCCTGACACTGCTGACACCATTACTTCAGGTATCAGGAGTTGAAACGTTACCTTATACATCACCTTTTTTGTTAACATAGGCTTTATTTCCTTCCCAATCCAAAAAATTATAGCTCATAAACATCAGTTCAAAAACTCCTTTGTTCTTCTGCCTCTACCAGACAATTGAATAGATACTTATCTATGATTGTTAGATATAGCCTATATAAACAGCTATTACAATTTTGCCTTTATTAACAAAATTCATTTTGCTACAGTCACTGCACCTGTTAAAGAAACCAAGGCAGCTTCGAAGGCTAGAAATCGTCTAACTGAAAAATTTCATGTCTTAGCTGATGGAAGCAATAACACTTCCCAGGCTATCACTAAAGGCTCCAAGAAGAAGGCGAAGCTCATTTAAACTGCTGTCATTTTCTTTTTGTGTAAAAAACCCCAAATACCAAGCAATATTGTATGTTGCTATCAATCAATTTTTGTTCATCATATTATTCTGCTTGAGAAACCATGCTACCTATGCTTTACCCCCTTCTTGTGAGCTTTATTTTATTTAGTACTTTATTTCCCTAAGGGAACTATGCTGCCAGTACTTGATTGCTTTTGTTGGAACTTGCAACTAAAATTAAAAGACCTTTGTGTCTTGTTCTGTTGCTCTTTTGACTAGACATTTTACTTCCATTTACCTTTTCCCAGCTATTCAATCCTTATATTTCTATGAGATGCTCATTACCCTCCAGTTACACCAGAACGCTTTGGTCATAATTTTACTCTAAAGCTATCCACTTCGGCATTAATTATTCAATGTACATAACAGATATAGTATTAATTACAAAATCTCTGTTTTGCTGTAACAAACAGGCATCACTCAGTAGTATAAATATATCAATCTATTCCGTTTTCCATTCCTTGTTTGTATCTGCATGCCTTTGCTTTCTTAACTGAACACATCAAGCAGCAGATTTGCTCCTCACTACACCAACAGGTTTTTGCTGCTGATCCCTTTCAGTATGCGTTCATAACTCAAACTTATGCACCTACACTCACCAACTGCACTCATATTTATTACTTTTACTTCCCTAACTCTATGCAGTGCTCTATTATTAACAATATCTCGTCCATTCACCTTAACAGCTTCATGGCTGAAACATCTATCGTTTCTGTGGATTACTCTTACATCGCAAGCAATGCTCCACAAACACATTGCTTTCTTATTAGGTGCAAAAACAGAGGACAGGTAATAATATTTTCCTCCAATGTAATAGCTTTTTTATGGGTTACTCTTGCATTTGCGTTTAAAAATGACCTCCCCTTTTATGCACCATGCAGCCTCTGCCTCATGAATTTCAAATATTGCTCAGCCAACACGATGACACTAAAATCATCTTCAGGCATGGATTGCAGCGATGGACAGTCTCAGTCAGAAATAACTGCCTCACGAATTTCAAATATTGCTCAGCCAACACGATGACACTAAAATCATCTTCAGGCATGGATTGCAGCGATGGACAGTCTCAGTCAGAAATAACTGCTTTGAAGAAGGATGGGTAGAATATTGTCATGAAAACATGATCACAGAACATCATATGCTGTTACTTCGGCATGCTGGAGATTTAATTTTTGATACGATTCATTTCTGTGAACTAAAAAAGAAAGTCTATCTCCGATCGACAGTTTCCCTACCCAATCTTTTGCATCAGCAAAGCAGAATAGGTTCACACGTTATGTTTGCCATTCTAATTTAGAAGTATATATATACCAGTTACTGCATCTTACAACATCATTCTTTCATCTTGACAGATCCTATATTTTTATCACTTCGCCAACAAATTGTTTCCTCATCGCTAAGTCTGGATTTCTCTCAAGATTTGTCGAATTCAATATGCTTTTATCAAACATTTGATTCAGCATATCCCGGTTCCTTGGTAATCATCTGTTCTACCCACCATTTCTAGAAAGGTTTCATCCGGTACAATAATTTACCCTCCTTCACAAACTAACTTACATTCTCTTATTTCTAGAAACTCCCTCGATTTGTTGATCACTTTTTAAATGGTAAGAGAACTCCAAATATAGTTCTAAAAATTGGCCACAGCATTACTGAAGTTGGAATCAAACGCAACCACCTCAAACGAAATTGGAGAAAGTTTGTTCTGGACCATCATCTGCAACATAATGACACACTTGTCTTCATTCCAGAGTCACAGACAAGCTTTGCTGTCTTAATCTTTAATAGTGATGGAATTGAGAAAATTTTCCCTTGGTACAATACCTTCCTGCTGTATTTTTATGGTGGCCGAATATCCACTTACATATGTACTACTCCATTAAATGTATAATCAGCTTATTAGTAGCGTGCTTCTCAACAACGAAACTACTGTTGCTCATTTTGACTGGCATGCATATCCAACAATTTATTCTGCCCAGGAATATATTCCCCTACTGCAAAAGCTTATCAGATTCCTGACAATGCAAAGCCTTATCTCAACCAAACATCACGGATGACCCAACACTGATCAGCCAAGCTTTTCTTTTCTGCCTGAAATATTCCTTCACTGTACATTACATTTGCATTACTTATTTCTATGTTTCAGTACAACTTCATCAATTTAAACGAGCTCCCTTCTTTTAATTAATTTAAATTATGGTGTTTACTAATACACTATGACAAATATTACAAATTCTCCACTTGATGTATACAATTATGGCCCCTGCTTAGTGTTCCTTTTCATATAGTTTAGCATTGGCATCCACAACCATCTCACGTTGCACCAAATTATTTTAGATCAAAAGTTCAAAGCTAGTAGCACACAATATCCCACCTCCCTGCATTATTACTCGCATTTTTATTACCTACCACGCTACAAATCATTTACCCTTTCTCTGCTTGATATTCATGACCTGCTACCAATAAAGTAAACTTAGTCTCTTCTCCAAATAGCCACAACGCTCAATCATCTCTTCAAATTACATCCTGTTACAAAATACCCCAAAAAATGAAACCTGGTAGCATTCCTTTGTCTGCTGTTCACCCATCCTTGAAAAACTGGGGAGTTATTGTCCAGGCAATTGAAGCAACTCATATGAAGTATTGCTCAATCCTTCACCAACATTATCAAACATTTGTGCTTGCTGACGCAGAGGTGATATATATCTAAGTCTTCCTTTTTCCTTCCAATCATAAAATTAAATTCTACTGCAGTTTAATACTTGCTAATCACAGGGTACTACAGTCGAAATGCATGTTCCTCAAAACATTCTCGATGAAAAACCACAATTGCTTGTACCGTTTAAAAGATACTACATCTCTAAAGCTTTTATTTCTCTGCCAAACCCTCCTACTGCCATCAGCGAATATCCATTTCATTTCCTTGCTACTGAAGATACTTTAGTTGAAGAAATTCAAGAGCCTGGTCAGCCTTCTCTTCCACTTCATTTCCAGCTACGTTCTTTCTCTGCTTTAGCCGCAATTGCTGACACTGATGAGCTTATAAGTAAGTTAACGCTCATACCATGCAATATCTTTTCCAGCTAGCAAGAAACCCCTAGCATACTGATTTTTTTTTAAAAAATTCCTTAGATGTCATGGCAATTGTGCTACATGCTTTACCTGTCAAAAGTATCACTTCTCAGGGGAAAACATCCATTGCCCGAGACTATGTCATTGCCGATCAAGAGTAATAATCTTACCTACTAATTCATTTAGTTCTTCCGTACACCATATATCCAAATAAACACTTCGGACAAATATTTATTCTTCCTGTTTTGCTAGCATGAGACCATTCATCCTAACTTTGAAGAATGACTTTGTGACAGGCCCACCTCCCCCTGAGGCGAACCAGAGGGTTCGGCGGGCCGCCTGCCCAGCTCTCGCCGGGACTCAGTCGTTCACTACAATCCTCAATTGAATTTCAAGATATATATATCAAATATACATCAAAGGTTCCCAAACTTTACATATCAAAAGCGAAGCGTCCACGCTTCCGCAGCGCCACTCTGATCCTTGATCACAATTAGTATACAGGAGGAAGTCCAAAACTAGACTATTACACATCCAATCAATTCTAAACGTTCAATACAATCCCAATATGAATCATTACGCAAAAAGGGAATCCAAATTCAATCCATACATGAGATAATCCATGAATAAACACTACAAGCCCTTCCTTCGCCTTGAGCCCTGTGGAGGGGAATAAAACATTTTTGGGGTGAGCTAGAAGCTCAGCGAGTAACCAATAAAATCAGTTATCAAATCAGTTTCACAATCGTTCATTTCAATAATGTCATTTCAATATGGAGTATCAATAATTCAAGAAACATTTACAATGGAAAGCGGTAGTAACATTCATGAAAAGGATACGTTCGTTCTCCTGTCATTTCATTGCATTTGGTTTCATTCGTGCATTCATTCACCCCGTCCCTGGCTTTTGGCCAGGCTCCACCAACCTACAAGGTAATACTCGAGTATACCGAAACGTTCACCCAAGTTCCTAGTCGCCCGACCGAGTCCGCTTCTGGCTCGAGACGACCGGTAACAAGGGGCAATGGCCAGTTCAGCCCAAAAGGCTTACATTCATGCGCAAGTAGCATTTAATCACTAATCATTGAAAATTTCATATTTATTAAGGTCGAGTGCGATAAAGTACACACTCGCCTAGAAAACTCGTTTTAACAATCATTGAAAGCAAAATCAATAATAACAAGACACTAATATGCAAGCACGCATGATATGTAAGAAAACAGTTCCAAAAGTAACGTTGAAAACAGTTCAAAAGTAGATAATGCAGGAAAGCGGTTCAAAAGTAAATTTGGAAACAGTTTGAGGTCACTCACCTCCACGGCTCTGAAATCATCCAGCATATAACATTGCCTTGCTCAAATCCAAGTCTTAGATCACAAACCCAATGCAACAAGTCCCTTCAAAGTTCGGACAGCACTTCCCCTAAATTTGCTAACTTTTCCAGCCATCACGGCTTCATTATATTTCTCATTCAAACCCAAAGGTACACACACAACAACAAGTTCATCCAATAACCATCCAGCAAGCTCCAAGTAGTACTAGGACAAGTCAAGCTAGGGAAAAGTCCGGAAATGAAAATTAAGCTCAAAACCAGAAAAACAGTTTTGACGTCATTTTGCGGTAATGGTGCCAAAAGCACTACGATTGTCGGATGAAGGTACAAGACCCTCCGTTTCGAAGCTAAGAGACAGGGCTACAACAATGTAGAAGGCCACTCAGTCCAAATCCTAGCACAACTAGGTCAAATATGCAGAATACCAAACCAGAACCGTAATTGCAGGTTTACAAATCACACTATGCTGTAATTAGTCCAACTCAGTCTATACAGGTCCAAATGCATTGATTCCAAAGGCATGCGGTAGCTAAGACATCAAGCTACATTTCATCAGAAGACCTCAACAACCAAATCCAAAGCAATTCCAGTCAAAACAACCCATTACAGGCGCAGTTCTTACATCCTGATGAACCCAGAACAGCAACAGTAAATTCGGCTTATCTCATTCTACACTACTCCAATTGCCCTGAAATTTTACAGGCACCCTTAAAACATCAATACCTACAACTTTTATGTTTTGAGCCAAGGCTAATTCGGCCTCTATCTAGGACCAAAAATTTCGGACAGAATGAAGAACCAAGAACCCTAATTTTCCAGATTTTCCTTGCAATATTCCACTTTTTCCACCTTCTAGAATCATCAACTATCATTTCCAATCATCATACATAACCACATAATAACAATCATATGAGAACAGAAAAATCCTAATTAAATATAAAACTTCACTAATTTCAACCTAAATCATGAAATCATCCATAAAATCACTTATTCAACCACCACCAATCACTAATTGAACATTATCAAGATCAAAGGAAAGGTTCCTTAGTCACTTACCATGCAAACCCAAGGAAAGACCCAACTTAGCACCTTTGCTTCTCAAACCACTTCACCACACACCTTAATACCACCAAGAGAAAGGTTTTTATGGAGCAAATCACGGTTTTAACGGTTGGTTTGTGAGATTGGGCAAGAAATAGAAGGAAGAAATTGGAAGCTTTTCTCTCTTTTTGTCTCCAAGAGGTTCAGCCAAGGAGCTTATGAAGAAGATGAATTTTGGGTCAAGTTTTTAATCAATTAGTAAAGGTAGTAAAAATGGTCAAAGTCCACCCTTGAGTAAGAAAGTGACACTTGTCACCTTTAGGTTTAAAACTTATCTTTTTGTCTCTCCAATACAAATATCTTAACACATTGTACAATAATATCACTTAATACAAAATTCCAACAAGTTGTCAAAAATATAATGCATTTACCGCACTTGCGGGTCCCACGTTCAAAATACGCTCTTAATTTCTCAAAAACTAACCGACACTAGAAAAATCATTTTAAAACTATTTTTGCTCATAAACTTTATCTGGGGAATTTTTCTAATAAAGAAAATGTAGAAAAAGCGGGCGATTAAATAAAATAAACCCTAGAAAATTAGAAAATTTCCGGGTTCTCAAACTCATTTTTTTTCGGGGCGTCACAGACTTCGAAGAAATCAACGGTCCTGCAATTGCAGCTGTTCAGAACCATTTTCCTATCATCATTGCCATAAGAATGAAAGTCACAACACAGAACTGTAACCAAATAGCTACTATTTATTATTTAAAAAACAGCTACGCATTTATTAGCTAAAAGTCTTCTTTACTCTTCTTATACTTGATGTTTTCTTCTTTTTCCCCCCTTAAATCCCAGATCTTAGTCTTTCAACTCAAGATTCGACCACTATTTTGATAGCTCCAATCGTGCAACAAGCAACCGATCTGCATTACTGGTCAGACAACTGACTGCACGCTCTCCATTCCATCATTCCAGTTATTCTCTTCCAGCTTAACTTTTCCTTTCTTATTTTAGGTATCGTCACAACACGCCTCAGCTAGCACAGATGGTCCATGAGCACAGTTATGCTAATCCACACATCCTTTTTCCTCCCCCTCATTATAGTCAAATCCATGACATAGCCGCTCTGCTTCACTTCGTAAAATTCTTATACTACTGACCAATTTAACATCTAAACTTCTTTATTATATTTCTTGTTACCATTTCCCACTTTCTTCTTCTATTACTTTTATTTTATAGAAGCCAAAGACCGCATGGATTAAAGGTGTCGTCGAACTTGATTGTAAACCTCAAGATTTAACCTATATAGCTTGTCCTAATTGTTATCATCCAGACAGTTGTATAGATGAGCGAAAAATTATCTGCAAATACTGCCAAGCTAATGTTGATCTCCAACCCAGGTGCGTATACTTATAAATAATGTACATTGTTTTTATTAATCAATCTAAACCTCCACTGTCAAATCATCCACTTATTAATTCCAGGGCTTGTATTTCAATTTGGATCACGGATTCAACTGGCACTCTATGTCTTACTGCTATGGCCTCTGAAGCCGAAAAGCTAGCTCAATTCTCAACTGCTGAGCTATACTATTTGCAAACAGAAGTAATTATCAATTTTCTTTTATACACCACTTGTTTAACTCTCTTTTTCCCAACAGCTTAGGTTCCTTTCTTACTTTTTTCGCACCAGAACATAAATATGGCTCAACATCTTCAAGCAATTCTCCACGGAAAAATCCTTACATGCTACGTCAAGCCCTCTACTTCAAAGTTCAGAATGCTACGGCGCTCAGCCTATGAAATAATTACTTCCTACACTTTAGATGAAGTTCACAACATTGACAACCTCAACATCAATAATCTCAACATTAATGACTGAAGACCTGCTTCTTTTGTTTGTTAAATCATGCCTTTTCCAATCAACAAACTACGCTAATTACTTGTGATGTTTTTTAACTTATATGTTAACTATACTGTTTCTTACCATTTCAGATTTTGTCCATTTCTACATTCCGATTCCTTATTACTTTACTTAGCAGCACTGGGCATGCCAATATCTGAAATCCACACCGCGCATACGCGCGGTGTACACCTCCTAGTATGTACACAAACAACAATAAGTGCAAATGTAGACTCTGACATATTCAGTGTGGATAGTGCACTGTTCAGCCACAGTATTACAATATTTTCTCCAATATTTTTAAATCTCTGTGACACAACTAAACGGTAAAATTCACAAGGCACCCATTAATTGTCTCATTGAATCTTGTCCCTTAAAATTGGTGAAACAACCTAACTCGTATTTAACACCACACTAAGAGCAATTTCTCGCGTAGAAGAGTAGGCAATTTAAGGGTGGGTGATAATTTTAGATTTTTCGTAATGGGTTTACTAAGCTTCTGATGTGCTTATTATGCGCGTTTATGCACATAATAGACAAAACCATTTTAGGCATTAAAGAGCAATAATTTGTTTACATTGTGTCCATAATTTTCAGAAAGGCAGCAATTGTGATGCTTGTCTGATCCTTAGTATTAATGGGAGCCAAAAAAGTTTGGTTCTCTTCCAAACGGACAGCAAACAAGTAGTATGAGTAACGTGCCTTTTTTTGTGGTAATATCCGCATTTCATGGATCAGATTGATGCTATTACTGCGTACGCATATATCTCTCTTCTTTTTTTTTTTTAATAAAGAAAGGTATAAGACATGATCAACAGAGCATTGGCAATAATAGTATCGGGTAGTTATTGCAATAAACACAAAAAGCTATTACAGTTTAACACAAAAAGAAGCGGTAGGTAATGATATGAAAGCCTTGAAGAAAACTATTCCATTTCCATCTACGGAAAGTTGAGTCAAATTTTCACAATGCAATCTCAGATTTGACAACACTGGTGCCTAAAATACGCTTTTGGCCGGTTGGCTTGGATAAACACTAAAGCACCCACGGATTATGTAAGCAAAACTAAAGAAACCAAGTAGATCTGGTTCAGGATATTGTAGACTTATAATAGAACAAACTGGTGACGTTTTAGGCCTTTGACCCCATGTCATTGGCCAGCAGATTTCTCAAAGAATGCAAGCCTATTGTCCCCCAGCCTTGTGTTGTAAGCCGATTTCTTGTATTCACTCCATGTGAATTCCTTGTACAAACTTTCTTCTCCTTGTTCCATTAGTGAGGGTAGAGGTGCTATCTTTTCAGTCAAAAGTGGCCCTCCAAGGTAGATCATGGACACCCTAGATTTTACTCCATCTGCCACAACTCTGTGCCTTACACTCCTAAATCTTCCATTAGTCATCACCTGCATAAAGCAGAAGCAAGTTCGTTGGCCATCGATAGTTTATAAAGTAAGTAAAGAATTTTATCAATCCCACTCACTTTTGACATTGACGTGAAAGAGAAATAGACAGATAGAGGCGAGATTTGGAGAGCCAAAATTATATCAATGCCACGAAAGGCGTTAAAAAACACCACTAACATTTGTTAAAATGAAGAACAAAGTAAACAACTTTTAACTAAAAGCTTTTTATGGACCACTATTAATAGACCGATATAAATATTTCAGCTGACGTTTATGTATGGAAATACCATAAAAAAACTGATATAGATTCAATCCTTTTCTACAGTAACAGATGGCCTTGAAGGTTACCTGCAAGGAGTCACCAACATTAAAGAAAAAGGAGTACTGATCAGGAGGGACTGATACCCATGTCCCGTCTCTGAGTGAGATTTGCAGGCCTGATGTGTTGTTCGATCTTAAAACAGAAATAATTTGTGGGTCTGTGTGCTCCCCAAAACCAATCAAATTTCGACCACACAATGCTTGAAGTTCTGGACATGGCGGATAGTGGTTTAGCCTGAAGAAAGTATCACTTTTCTCATCCCTTACAAGCCTGCTTAACGCATATCTTGGCTCTATCTTCAAACCATCAGCTATCATTTCCAGAACTTCACAAGCCAAATTTCTCACAGCTGACATGTAGTCATTTACAAGAGACCTATATGCAAGAACAAGAAAAATTAAATTTTGGGTGATTTTCTCATGCATCAGGAACCAAAAAAAAATCATATAGATATTGAATGACAAGTGAGAAAATTCCTACCAAAACTTTTCTGCATCTCCAGGTATCGTGATCTTTTTCTGGTGAATGTCATCAGGATTTGTGTTCAAGAGAAGATACTCAACCCATCCTACATCACCATTTGAGCCAATTCTTTTGTTTCCATAGCCGAAAGGGTTTGCCTTGCCAGCTTTTTCTTTCTCCATCTGTGACAAATTGAAAAACTTGGTAGCTTCAGCTTCTAATCCCGTTATGAACTCTAGTGGAACACCATGGTTGACAAGCTTGAAGAATCCAAACTCTTGGCACGCCTTAACTATATGTGTCTTGCCATCACGGTCTAATAGGTCTATCACTGGAATTCCACAGTAAAAGCTGGAGGTGGGGAATTTGCATGTTTTGATGGTGGAGAAATTGTCAAGAACTGGCTGAGATAACACTACCATGGCTTGGGAGCTAGCAGAAAGAAAAGGATACACAGTTGAGATACGAGAATTGACGGGTTTTCAATCTTAATTGCGAAAAGCTACTGCATGAGAGAAAAGGTTGGCGTTATAAGCTATTTATAGAGATTGGAGAACAGAAGAAATCTGGCTTAGTGCCCTTTCTGATGAAGGTGAAATATTCTGAGAAATAAAGTAATGCGTGGTGCCTTATATTAGTTTATTTATCTGGTTTCTGCACAGAACTTGAGTGGGACAAAACTGAAAGTTTGTCTGACGCGCCAGCCAGAGGTGAATAACCGGTGAATTGTACATCGATGTGCGAATAACTGCCATTGATGCTTAAAACAAAAACGTATGAATTGCACCAGCTTTCCTCAAAAAAAAAAAAAAAAAAAATTGCATTAGCTTAGAAAAGCTACGTCAACAGTCACTGTAGCTGCCTCTCCAGTTGCCACATGCCATAATGTGGGAAAAGTTGAGGCAAGAATAAGATTTTGACAGCGATGTTCCTAAACTCGAACTTACCGGCCAAGTGCCTCCAAAAAAAACTCACCAGCCAAGCAAAGGAGGCAAAGAGTCAACACGTTAGACCGGAACAAAATGTCACAAATATACTATTTTAAGATAAGCCATATTCTATCAGACCATGTCTAACTTTTTTTTCGACTGTACCCAAACCGGCTGATCCGGTCCGGTTCTATGTCAGAAAATCGGTCAAAAATCGGTCGAACCGTGAAAACCGTCGAAAAGTTTTGCAAAATGCAGCTATCAAGATTCGAACTCAAGACTTTTGTAATAGAAAATCAATGTATTAACCATTACACCGTCGCATCTTATTATTATTTTTTGATAACTTATTTATATAAAACAAACACTCATATTTCTTTTTTCCATTTTTCTTACAAAATCTCATCCTCGCATGGCTCTTTCTTTTTAATCTTCAACTCTCTCTCTCTCTCTCTCACTCTCTCTATCCTCTTTTCTTTTGTCACTCCCTTTTTAATCAAACCTCTTTATTTTAATTTATTGATGTTTTCTTCCATCTTTTAATTTTGTTTTTGTCCATTAAATTGAGAAAAGTTAAAAAAGAATTATTTTTCTTCAACCCAAAAGATTTAATGTCACAACCACTCACTTTTATCTCATTTTTTGTTTCTTATCAAGTTTACATTTCTATTTTCGATTCTCTTGACTTCCTTAGAACTCCAAACTTCCTTTTTTAAATTGCAATCTCTAAATCTCAAAACGTAAATTAAAATTTAAGTTCACAATGTCTGAATTCTCATAGACGTGAATTTTGTATAATTTCAAAATATTGTGATATTTTTGGGTTGGATTTAGATATAATTGAAATTGAGATGAAATTTATTTGTTTTAACTTAAAATTTAAAAAATTTATTTTTAAAAATCCAAGTTATTAAAAAATAGTAAACTTTTCATCATATAAAGTATTAAATTAGTCCATTACATGTCTTATTTTGTGCATATATATATTTATATAAATTATTTTTTAAAAAATTTATTAAACCGGGGTTGAACCGGTCCGACTGGTTGAACCTCGACCCTTTCACTTCACCGGTTCAATTAACGGTCTGATTTTTAAAACATTGACTGTTCCAAAATATTTATCGTGTTTGATATTTTTAATTAATTTATATTTTGAAATCTCCTTTATGCACTTCATCAATCATGCATAAATATTACTATCTAACTTAGTCCACAAAGTATTATGGATCCCATAATCATTTCAACACCTCTCAAGTTATTATTGTGACCAATTTCTTGCCACCAATTTCATGTCAGATCGGTCAAAATTTTTATTCAACAAGTCAGTACATGACTGAGGGTAAAGGTCGAACAAAAAAAAAGGATTTTTAGTGGAGTTCACTATACATAAAAAGTACATCTTCCAAAACAGAACTAGATGTGTGGAACGGAGGCAGTATAAAATGCAAAAATACGCATGAATACATCACCAACATCTAGAAATATATTGGAATCGGAGCCAGTGCAGTAGGTCTTGGGTCTCGCTCCATAAAATTGTCGACCAAGATAAAAATACGTTAACAAAGAGCAAAGAGCTACGTTTAAGATTCTACCATGCATTCCTATTATATGGCATAGTTCCTTTAAGGGAAAATAGCCAATTTCATTCCTAAACCTTTTTTTACTAAAGTTAATTTAGTTCCTAATTTTTATTTTGGCCAATTTGATATATGAACGCATCCAATTAAGGCCCTCTGTAATGGTACCATCACATAAAACCGATTTGGCTTTTAATTTAGTAACTAAACAGGGAAATTTTGGGAATTTGGGTACTCTTCCCCTTCCACTACCAAAGGTACTCTTCTTCCTCAACCACCAAACTCCACTGCTCGCCACCTACCTTGTTCTTCTTCCCCCACTCTTCTTCTCCTACCTTTACCTCTTCCTTCTCTTTTTCTCCCCCTGTTAAACCTCCCACTCTTACCTCTCTCTCCCCTTTCCCTTTCTTGCCTCCCCCAACTCCATCCTCCCCCCAAGCCCCCCAAGGAGAACTAGTCAAAGAAAAGACACATAATTAAGAAACCGAATGCATCAATTTCATGCTTAGAATTTCAAATCCTCTATAATTTAATCATAAAAGGACCTTGGCAAATATCAGCATCAAATTAATATAATGAAACTACATGTTCCCTTTACAAGATGTACTAGACTCATTATGGTTGCTTTAAAAACCATATACTTCCTTTACATGAATCATTTAAACCAAAAGACCAAAATTTTGAGTCAACATGCAATCCTTCCGATACTAAGCTCTTGGCCAGCACCATCATAGACTAGAATAAATGATAGAAAAAAGCCTACAAAAGACAACATTGCAATGACTTTTGGGAAGAGATTCTTCCAAAACTAGTCATATTATCCGAGGACCCGAAAATTTTGTCATTTTATCCGTTTTAACTGCATTGCATTTTCTTCCTTTAATTACTTATTCATTTGTCTAAAGATTTAACAGTGATTTTTAGTCTTAATGATTTTATCAATTGTTGCATGCGACAGTTAGTGAGTGGGGTGACTATGATTTTGAGTGAGGTGTGTGAGGAAACTTTAGTGAAAAGAGGGAGTTTTAGCGCAAAAAAGAGATTTTTGGGAAAAAAAAAGATATCTGGAGCAAGACACCATGAGAATTGGACAAGTGGCACACTAGGAACCAAACACTTTATAAGACTTCACCTACCAAGCTCTTTTCTTTCCATTTTCAATTTCTTGTCTTCTGAGAGAGAGAGAGAGAGAGAGAGAGAGAGAGAGGCCAAGAACTCTTAGAAAGAAAAGGGGAGGAAAAACTTCCCCAACTCAAGTTCCAATCTTGCTAGGAATTGTGGGAAAAAGGAAGGAAAGACCTTGATTACTTCACTCATCCTTGGTTTAACTTGGAAGGAAGAAGATTTGGTGGATTTATGGGTTGATTTCATCTTGTTTGGTGGATCAAAAGAGGTAAACATGCTAGATTACCTTTCTTTTTTTTCTTATGTTTAAGATAAGTTGATCTTGTGGGCTTAAAGACTAGATCTTGTGGTGAATCCTAGAAGTTTCCCAAGTTGTTGATTTTGAATTTGATGCTTGACTTCTTGAGAGGACAACTGAGGGTTTGGATGTTTATATGTAACTTTTGTGGCTTTACTTGTTAAGATTTATGGTTATATATATCTATTAACATGATGGGGATGAAGCTTTGTGGATTTGTTAGGAATTTTTGGTTAAAAATTGAGTGATTAGTTGGATAAATGTTAGAAAAAATTTGGGAAAAATTTCTGCTTGCTGGCCGAAAAAGGGACTGGAAATTTCAGCTTGGAATTTAATTTTTTCATGACGATTTTAAGCTAAATTTTTCTCAAAACACTTTATAAGACTTTAAACTACAAGTGTGTGTTGGATTTGAACCAAAATCATGGACTTTAAGTGGTTTAAACTCCATTTTCTCACTGTTTTCTTGGCTGAAATTCTGCTCAAGCTGGCCGAAGAGAGAGAGAGGTTTTCTCCAGTTTTTCTCTTGAAGTTGTGGGGTGAAATTGTCATATTAATCCTTATACACTCAATTATACCTTAACCCTAACATGGGTGATGGATTTGAGCGAAATATAATAAGTCTAAGAGGTGAAAAACCTCACTTTTCCCTGTTTTAAGTGCTGGATTTCTAGCCTAGAAACAAAACTGTTTTGGGCAGTTTTAAGCCCTAATTGGTGGACGAAAATGAGATATTTTCGCACTACCTTTTACTTAAATCATTGACCTAACGTGTACATGGATTTTCCCCTTGAATTGCACAAGAAACCATGCATTTTGGGGAGAGTTTGTGAGTGAGAAAAATCTGAAAACTTGAGACTTCTTAGTTGGCACTTGGAGGTAGTTTCGCTTAAATGTTATGGCTTGGAGTAGTGGATCTTATTGTACTTTATTTACTTGATTCTAGGACTTGGAAGTTGTGACAGCGCCACCGCCCCCTAAGGCGTACCAGAGGGGTTAGCGGACTACCTGCCCAGCTCTCGCCAGGACTAACGAGGTAGTTAAATACATTCTAAGACGTTTCGGAATAAAGTAGTGCGCTTACACTAATCAAAATCACAAAATGGAAAAAAAAACAAAACGAACCTGCCAATGAATAGTGGCTGCCACGTCACCCACCAGACCGAAACCAATCAACTACTAATAGCGTTACATAACTCTAGAGAATGAACATTTCCAAACCAAATAGGATACATGAACAAGGGTAAATAGTTTTATACACATACGCTTGTAATTTACAAATAAAAGGAAAATATTGGGATCCAAGTACACTCAGAGTTTCCAACCATCGAGGAGCTTTACATAAGAATATATTAAAACTAGCTCAACTCATACATCAAAACATCATAGTCTTCAAAAGTTGTTCCCTGTAAGGAAAACAAAATTTAATGGAGTGAGCTTTCGCCCAATGAGGTACCATCACTCAGGCATTCAAGGAGTACAAAATCACAATGATACACTATTCAAACAAGTTCATCAAGTGAGCGCAACAACCATCACATTCCAAGAATGTTTGTAAAAGGATACGGTCGGCTCTCAAGAGCTCCTTTTTCCACTTTTGGCATACTTGATCTCACCTCATTGACGCTCCGTCAATGTATAAAAGTAACCAATACCGTAGACCCCACTTCACTCCAATTCCTTCCACCTCACATATCCCTACCGGGCCCGAACTCCAAACAATTCAATAAATGGTAATACTCGAGTATACCGGAATCAAGAGTCTCGTACCCATCGATTCCTTAGAAACAGTTCCCCATGGCTTATCAATTTCCTCGACCAAGTCCTTGCTGGCTCGATTCAATTGACCACCAATGGAGTTGAGCACAGAAGCAACAGTATAAGTCGTTGGATACACATCCAAACGACACCAATTCAAGTATAATCAAGACAATTCAAGTGATACAGTAAACAGTCAATTAAGCCATAGAGTACGAGAGTGGTAAAGTACACTCTCGTCTCAACCAGTATCATCAGTAAAAACAAACATTCCAATCATACATCTCAAGAGTAACAAAGCCAAGAAATATCAATCATGTGAGTAGTACACTCAGCACGCAAACACAGAGTGAAATCACAAATTTCTGTCCGACGGGTGCCTTGCGTCACCAGCACGCCCTAAAACATTCAATAACACACAGTAAGACTCGATTACGAGTCATAAACCAAATCCACATACTACCAAAAATAAGGCCCCATGGGAACGTATAAGTACAAAATTAAGCTAGGGAAAGTCCGGAAATGAAAGTTACGCCCTAAAACCCAAAAACAGATTTGATGTTGTTTAGCGTATCGGACACAACCAAAGCTACACTTATCAGATTGGTGTGACATTTATACCGTTTCGAAGCTAAGATAAAGGGCTACAACTTTACTGAAGACCACTCAGTCCGGATCGTAGTGTAGCTAGGTCAAAATTTCAATGTACCAAACCAGAATCACACAAACAGGTTAGCTAACCGTATTCTGGTTATATGACCATAACTCAGGCTACCAAAATCCAATTGGGGCATTTCTAGGGCCGTTAGAAAGCTAAGACATAGCACTACAACTTTTGTGTTTTGCCCAAATTCTAATTCGATAAGGATCAGGGTGAAAAGTCTCGGTCAGATTGGGTGAAGTGTCAACTCTGTCCACCAAACTCTACCTAGGGTAGTCTGGGGGTATTTCTGTCTTTTCACAGGATATGGAGCTCGGATTGGGCTGAAAATTTACAGGAAACTATAAAACATCATTTGATACAACTTTCATGTTTTAACCCAAGGCTAATTAGGCTTCCAACCTAGCCGAACAGAACAGGGCAGAACAAGGTTTAGTTGAAACCCTAATATGGAAATTTCGGTACAAAGCGGAAATTTTCCGTAAATCGCTACAATTTATGCATCAAAGCTTCATTCTAGACCATTCCAAGCCATCATACATGGCCAACCAATATTAAACAGATAAAAATAGAAAAATCATGAATAATTATGAAAATTCACCAATCTCCACCAAAAGTCACAAAATCTTGCACAAAACCAACTCTATGACTAACACAAGTCATTAATTTCACATTATCAAAACCAAAGAAGGAATTCCTTAACTACTCACCTTGCAACCTCAAGAAAAGAGCCAACTTAGCACCACTTTCTTTCAAACCACTTCACCAACAACCTTAATCCTACATAGAGAAGGGTTTTTATGGAGAAATTGAAAGTTTAAACGGTTGATTTGCTAGATTTGTGCAAGAAATGGAAGAAACAAGTTGAGAGCTTTCTTTTCTTTTCTTGTTGAGAGGGCTGGCTATAGGAATGGAGAAAATGAAGATTTTTGTAGTCAATTGGGAGCTTTTAGTAAAGTTCATGAATAGTAGTCAAAGTCAAGATTGAGTCACAAAGTGACACTTGTCACTTTCTTTAATTCAAAGCTATCCTTTTGTCTCTCCAACTCTCATCCATCAAGGTAACTTCCAATTATCTTTTAACACCTGATAAATTAAACCCGGTATACACAACTTAACCTAATTGGCCGAATTTTATCGAACTTACTGCACTAGTGGGTCCCACATTCGGTATACGTTCTTAATTTCTCAAAAACTAACTAATACTAGAAAAATAATTTTAGAACTCATAAAAATTATCTAGAAAATTTTTCTAATAAAGAAAATATAGAAAAAGTCGTGCAATGAAATAAAATAAAGTCTAGAAAATAAGAAAATTCACAGGTTCTCACAGAAGTGAGTTCAAAGTTGTACCCGAGATAGATTTTGCTTCAGGTGGTGAGTGTTCTAAGTGCTTGTGAAGTGCTTATGTGCCATGTTTCCTTGCTTGAATGATATACTTTCTTAGTTGAGATACTTATACGTGAATTGATATTGCATGACCAAGCATGTACCTTATCATGCTCGACCCTTCATGACTAGATTCCTGATGTTTGTATTAAATGAATTACTTTACTTGTGCTTGACTTGTTGGTCATTTGGGTGGTGATCCCATCGACTCGATTGCGTGCTTGGGGCCCCAAAACTCCAATGGCTAGTTGGTCAAGTCGAGCCGGCAAGGGCTTGGTCAATGAGTTCAATGAACCATGGATTTTGTCACTTGGATTTGAACTTGAACTTGCACTTTAGCTCTTGAACTTGAACTTGAACCGGTATACACGAGTATTACCCTTCTTGAATTTGACGTGCGGGCCCGGTAGGAGGTTGAAGGATGGTTGGAGAATGACGTGAAGTGGTGGATTACTTGATAGTATTATGGAATAGAGTTGACAGAGTGTCAACGAAAATCTTGAATCTTGATCAAGCAACTTGAACAAGCTTATGAGAGCCCTGCATCCTTTTTAATGAATGTGTTATTGCTTGATTGAAGTGTAATTGTTCTATCTTGTGGTGCCTTACATTCTTTATGGCTTGTGTATTAAATTATTGATATTATTGATTGCATGACCTTCTTAGAACCCCATTGAGCGATAGCTCACCCCTGTAGTTTGTTTTACTTACAAGGGGTGACCACTTGGGCAAGTGATTAAGAAGGGGCGAGTTTTGTCTAAATCTTTTGCCTTAGTATAATAGTATCAACTTTCTAGTTTTGTTTATGACTTGTAAGTTTGAAAACTTGACTTTTGTAATTTTGAGCTAGTGAAGTATCTTAAGATTGAAGTGATCACTGTCTCCTGTATTTGTTGAAGAATGGTTCTTGTTATTGTCATTTGGAGATGTGATTCTTGCTTATGAGGTGGTTGCGCTTATAACTAAGGTTTGTGAGTAAGTTAGTGATTGAGTCCTGACGAGAGTTGTGCAGGCGGCCCGCTAAACCCTTTGGTTCGCCTTAAGGGGAGATGGGGTCGTCACAGTTAGTATCAGAGCCTAGGTTTGAAATAGTTTGGTCCTATGAAAGTTTATGTGGCATATTCTGGGGTGTTAGGGTCTAGTTTACTAAGTGTGCCTAATTTTTTCTAAACGTCAAATTGTGATTTGTAGGCTATGGAAGGAAATGGTGGAAATTATGGAAAGGAGCAATCTTGAAGGCCCCGTCTGATGATTCGCTATCAAGAGAGACCAGGTGGCCCTATCAGGTGTTGGAGTCCAGCACGCCGAGTTAGGTGATGTGACTGTTGGAGGACATATTCATACCCTGACCAAGTGGTTTTGGCAGTGATAGATGAGAGGAGGAGAATGACTAGAGACAATAATAAAGCCTAAGCTGAGATAGAAAGAAAGATGGCAATTGTGATGATGCAAAGGGATAGGATCCAAGAACTTCAGGAGAGTGTTCTCGAGGAGCAAGAATGGACTAATGCTCTTCATGAGCAACTATGAGAGGTTAATGATCGCCTTGCTAGAGGAGTAAGGAGAGTAAGTAATAGAGTTGAAGGAATCTTGAATGAATATGAGGTCCTACTTGGAGATAGGGGCAATGAAGCCTCTACTGTGGGAAATACATCTGAATCTGAACCAATTGAAGATATGGAAGCCTCTGACTCTATGGTGGGCTCGGAGGGGCTGAGCTAGTGACCTTTTTGGTCGTGAACCTTCTTCTGGACTTTTGTAAAGGATAGACAGGTTGGGAGCTAGGACGATTCGCTTTGACTTTTGTTATGACTTTTGACTTTTGTATGGGCTTGTTACTATGTTTTCTGATGAACTTGTGTACTTGTCTTGTGAACCGACTTTATCTAGTGATTAATGTACTTGACTATGAACTTATTATGATGTGTGAAAAGCTTGTGTTATATGAAAAGATTGTGTTAAATTGTACTTGGCCTTATAAATTTGTGATCTGTTGTACTTGGTTTTCTAGTTTGCAAACATGCTTAATTTTTACTTATGCATTATAAATATGGATGGTAGAAGACGCGGATGAGGCTGTGGGCGTGGATCCAGGCAACCCCAAGAAATTCGTGAGCAATCAAAATCAGGGACAAGCGGCCGGAGCAGGAGACCAAGTGGCTACGGCCATTAATAGCATGACCGACTTGTTAGCACAGTTAGTGGATCGTTAGGGTCAAAACCCTATTAACCAACCTAGAAACCCTGAGAACCCTGAGGGAGGAGAAGATAGAACTCTAGAACGCTTCCAAAAATTCTCCCCACTTAAGTTTTTTGGTGGACTTGATCCCGAAGTAGCTGAGAGTTGGTTAGCAAAAATGATTGATATTTTTACGATTTTGAATTATTCAAAAGAGAGACAAGTGAATTTCGCTACTTTTTAATTCAAGGGAACTGCTCGATCTTGGTGGAGTGTAATATGAGTTAGGTGGAAAAGGGAACAAACCCCTAGAACTTGGATAAACTTCACTCGGGAATTCAATGAAAAATTTCTTCCACCTTTGATTCAAGAGAAAAGTGAGGATGATTTCATAAGATTTTGCCAGGAGCTCAAAGTGTTGCTGAGTATGAAACACAGTTCACTAAGTTGTCTAAATTCACCCTTGAATTAGTAGTGACATAGCAGAAGAGAATAAGGCATTTTGTGCAAGGTCTTAATGTGAAAATCCAAGAAGCATTAGCAGCAGCTCAAATAATTACTTTTAGAGAAGCCCTTGAAAAGGCCCAAAGGGTTGAATTTGCAAGGTCCTAAGTAAAGGTCTTTCATGCTAGGAAAAGAGGTGTGCCAAGTACTAACCTGGGGCAATTTGATAGGACTGCACCCCCGCCCAAGGTTGGAAGGGGGCCAGGAGGGGAGAGAATTCCAAGGACACGAAGAGGAGCCCCGTCGAGAGGAGCCTAAAGTGGCGAGGACAACAAAGAACTACCTTACAAGGAGGTCAAGCATTGACTCCTCATGTAACTTGTGGATTTTATGGAAAGCCTAACCATACCAAGGACGAGTGTTGGAGAAAGGGATAGAAATGCTTGTGTTACAGAAGTACCGAGCATCGGATTGTTAATTGCCCAAATGTGCATTGAGAGGGGAATGACGTCCAACAACCAGACAAGGTAAACCCTAGGCAATCAAATGTAGGAGGGAATAGGCGGAGAGTGTGACGACCCCACCGTACCCAGAGGCGTACCAAAAGGCTTAGCGGATCGTCTGCCTAACTCGCACCAGGATTCGATACCTAAAAATGAGAAAATAAATGTTTGCAAAACAAGAGTTCTATTTACACTATTACATCTTCAAAAGTTGAATAAAACTACTACATCAAGTTATACATACCACGAGTACCAAAAAGTAAACCCTAAATAAGCTACTAACTATAACCACCACAACAAATATATACATCTTACTAGTCAACTTATAACAAGTACTAGGGCAAAAGTCAACTATTCTATGAACCAAAAGTCATCTATACTCTACACCTTCTCGAGCGATTCCCGCATCGGCCCCTGCTAAGGAAAACAAATGGAATGGGGTAAGCTATATGCTTAGTGAATAATCGGGGTAAAATGTAAAATCACATCCAATTAAACATGTAAATCAAGATATTTCACATCAATAAACAGAAATCTAACATCATAATGGTAGGATACAAGTGGCTTCAAAGCCAGTTCAATTCCCCGAACTTGACCACCTGTTGACACTCCCGTCAACCAAAATACTTATAGTCCGTAGACTGCACTTACTTTCACCGTTCACCTTATCAACCCCCGTTGACCAGTCAACAACACACAGTAGCTCGAGCAAAAGCAAAATCACTTTGCTTTAACAAAGAACAAAATTCCAAGGTTAGCATAGGACTGACTTCGACCAAGTTTCGGCCGGCTCGAATAGTCTGTCTACCCTTGGAATCGGATTGGAACCAAGCCTTGAGATATCCAACCTCTCAACAAAGGATATCTCTCAACAAAGTACTCATCAAAATACTCAAGTCATGTAATCACCCCAACAGCACACAACACAAGGGGTGATACTCACACAAGGCATGTATTCTCACATATAAAATAAAAAACAGAGAATGGGCTTAGGTCGAGTGAGATAAAGTAGACCCTCACCTAAGTACCCATTTAACATATACAAAGCACTTTGACAATTTATTACATAAACAAATCCAATTACTCACCCAAAATAACTAGCACGCAAATCAAGGCAATTTATACGGGCCCACCGACTCCGTCCGGGGCATCACTGCCTGTGATAGATGATTATATTCAACTATTAGTCAAACAACCATCGTAATGGAAATAAGGACTAAAACGGCCAAAACGGCAAAGAAATGCATGCGCGCGCGCGGAAATGAAAACGGTACGAAAATGGATTGCACGGTTTTGACCATAATTGGAGCTGTGGTTATCGGATCAAGGTGTACTAGGTAGCATTTCAAATCTAAGACAAAGGGTCACAACTTTCATGAAGACAAGTCAACCCCGTTCACAGTTAATCCAGGTCGAATTTGCAGATTACAGAATTAGAATTTCATTGTCAGTCTGGTTGTCAGCATTGGATTCAAATGGCAATAACTCAGGCTACAAAAGTCCGATTGAGATGTTTTTAGATGCGTTGGAAAGCTGAAACATAGAACTAAAATTTTCGTGTTTTGACCAAATGCTGATTTGATACGGATCAAGTCAAAAACGAAGCCAAAATTACAGGTTTGACATCTCTTAGCGTTTCGATCACTACTGAAGCTACGCTTATCGGATTGGGGTAAATTTTATAGCGTTTCGAATCTAAGACAGAGAACTACATTTTCTATGAAGATTTCAATGTCCAAATCATGCATTTTTAAGATCAAAATGTGCAATCTCAGAGAACACAGAAAACTGTCCGCGAAAAGGGCATTGGGCAGTCAGGGGTATTTTAGTTATTTCACATGATACAATGCTCCGATTGAGCTTAAATTTTGTAGGCAGCTATATAAATCCATTCCCTATAACTTTCATGTTTTGACCTAGACCTGATTCAGCCTCTATTATACTCAGATATACAGGTTAGAAACAGAACAGATTGGCTTACAATTTCTGGAATTTGATGATTCAATGCTTAAAAATCACATTTATGTCTTGAATCACTATCCCAAGTCCCTATCCAAGCTAATCAACATCATATACTAGATAAAAACAAGAATCACAACTGAAAATATCAAACCCTAGCTAAACATTCCACCATATCATGCAAAACTCACTAATTAACCATCATAAACCAAGATTATAAGCTTCTAACCAAACTTTAACAAGATTAAGTACAAGAAAAGGAAAGGAAACCATAATACCTCACCAAGGATGCTTGCAAGAGAAAACCACAACCTTTCCTTCCAAAACTTTACCACACAAAGCTTCCTAAGTTCCCAAGTGAAAGTTTAATCTGTTTAGATTTTGGATTCAACTCAAACAAGGCCAAAAATCAAGATTGGAATTGAAGTGTTTCTTCCCTCTTTTCTCTCTTAAACTCTCAGCCACCATGGAGGATAATGAGGAAGAAATGAAGCTCAAGGAAAGATAAGAAGGTTGGAGTTGGTTTGGTCAAACAACCCTTGGATGGTTGCCAATTGTCACTACAAGATTAAGTCTTCAAATTTTCTTCTTTTCTCTCTTTTCTTTGGTCAAAGATTGTGGCTGGTTTAAGGGATATTTTAGGGTTAATTAGCTGAAATAAAAGTAAGGGTATTAAGATAATAAAGTAGTGTTCAAGTGGTGCACTCAATCGGTAGCAAACGGTGCACGTCGGTTTGACCCGTTTTTCCTTATTTCGCACGTACTAGGGTTTTAACTTATGATTGACTCACTTATTATTATCACTTCTAATCACACACTTTTTATTATATAAAACTCACTCTTAACTACCAAATCTAGTTCACATATCTCACTAAGTGATCACACAGCCAAAATACGCGAAAACCGTAATTTACCTGAACTATAAAAACTAAGGGTAAAACTCTTAAATCTCTTATTCATTACAACTATTGAGGGAGTAAATAACTAGTAAAGATATTATAAAGTAGTTTAATCAAAATAAGAAGGAATTTTTAAGAAAATATTAACGAATTTTCCAGTCGTCACAAAGAGTACCAGCCAGGGTGTACGCAATGGACCAACACCAAGTTCCAGATATGTTTGAAGTTGTCGAAGGTATGATTCTTGTTTTCCATCGCTTGGTTTAGATTTTGATAGACCCTGGTGCAACTCATTCATTTGTGAACCCTACTTTCATGTGTGGAATTGATGTCAAACCTGATAAGTTATCCTATGACCTAGAAGTTAGAACACCTACCAGCGACCAATGTCTAATCACCAATACTATCTATAGGAATTGTGAGATTTGGGTTAGAAAGCGGAAATTGTTGGTAGATTTGATAAGTTTAGACATCAAAGAGTATGACGTCGTATTAGGAATGGATTGGTTAGTTCGGTATCATGCTCGGTTGGATTGTAGGATGAAAATGGTTGAATTTTGTATACTTAGAGAGGCCACTTTAAGGCTAGATTTGAGGGATAGATTAGTCTCATCTGCTCTTATCTCAAGAATTCGGATTAGAAAATTGTTGATTAAAGGAGCCTAAGGATATCTAACTTTTCTAGTCAACACCCTAAGGGATAAGATGGAGATCAAAGATGTGCCGGTAAGAAGAGAGTATTCGGATTTTTTTCTAGTGAACTAGTGTCATTGCCATCAGAAAGAGAGATAGAATTTAAAAATGATTTGGTACCGGGAACAACACCTATGTCAAAAACTCCTTTTAGGATAGCACTTGCTGTGAGGACTCGCAAAATTCTTCTTATTTTCTTAAAATTTTCTTTTATTTTGAATAAATTAATTTATAATAGCTTTAGTACTCATTTACCTCCTCCATAGTTGCAATAAATCATAGAATCAAGAGTTTCATCTTTAGTTTTATAGTTAGCGTAAATTAGGGTTTTTTACGTATTTCGATAGTGTGATTACTTGGTGAGGTGTGTGTACTAAATTTGGTGGTTAAGAGTGAGTTTTATATAAGAAAAAGTGTGTGATTAGAAGTGTTAATAATAAGTGAGTGAATCATGTGTAAAAACACTAGTATGCGCGAGTTAGGGAAAAACGGGTAAAACCGCCGTGCACCGTTTGCTATCGATTGAGCACATCACCTGAATACTACTTTATTACCTTAATCTCCTTGTTTTAGTTGAGCTAATTAGCTCTTAATTAACCCTTAAGTCAGCCACCATTATTGACTAAGGAAAAGAGAGATATTTTGGTGGAAATATTTGTGATTAAGCCATTTGTCAAAAATTCAACCAAGGTCTTGACCAAGACCTTTGACCAAGACTATCCTTAGTCTTCATTGTGTAAAATAGAACCAAAAACACCTCATTTTCTACATGATTGGTCATGACATAGGAGAGGAAAAAGAGAGGAGAGAAACCTTCCATTTCCAACCTTGATTCTTCCTTGTTTGAGTTGAAGTCAACCAAACCAAACCGATTAAACTTGCCTTTTGGTGTTTAGACAGCTTTGTGTGGTGAAATTTTTGGAAGAGAGTGGTTTGTTTTTCACTTTCAAGAAGCTTTGGGAAGGTATAAACCCTGAATTTCCTTTTCCTTCGCTTGCTCTTGCTAAATTTGGGATATAGGCTTCTACTTTTGGATTGCTATGGCTAATTATGTAGTTGTTGATGGTGTAGTGGAATTTTCAGCTAGGGTTTGTAATTTTCAGTTTTAATTAATGTTGTTTATCTAGTATATGATGTTTATGAGCTTGGATATTGACTTGGGATGGTGATTAAATGCATGAATGGTACTTTTAAGCATTGAAACATCAAATTTCAGCTTAGCAAGAAGAATTCCAGCAAGTGTAGTGGAATCTGCCCTGTTTCTGACCTGTTTAATTCTTCCATGTTAGAGGCCAAATCAGGCCTAGGTCAAAGCATGAAAGTTGTAGGGAATGGAGTTATATAGCTGCCTGTAAAATTTCAACTCAATCGGAGCATTGTATCATGTGAAATGACAAAATTACCCCTGACTACCAAATGCACTGTTTCGTGGACAGTGTTCTGTTTTCTTTGAGATTGCACATTTTGACCTTGAAAATGAACGAATTGTGTGTTGATATCTTCATAGAAACTGTAGTTCTCTGTCTTAGCTTCGAAACAGTATAAAGTGTACCCCAATCTGATAAGCGTAGCTTCAGCTGTGACCAAAATGCCGGAAGATGTCAAACCTGTTACTTAGTTATTCTTCTTTAATACTAGTTTCCAACTTTGATTTTAGGATTGCATTGCTAGAATTGCTTTGTATTTGGATGACATTGAGCCTAGTTGAAAGGCTATTGTGTTAATATTGTTAGATGTGAATTTGGGCTGAGTTGAGAAAAATAATGAAGCCATAAATGGCTGGAAAATAGGTAAACACAAAGGGCGTGTTGCCTAAATTTTCACTCGATGGCTAGGTAGATATACTCGCGACTTGAGTAAGGATTTGAGGACGAATCTAACTCGAATTCTCTAGGTTATTCGAGTCCTTTTTTGTAGAGGTATATAAGTTAGAGTTCGGCTGAAACTTGTACCCTTGGAAAAATGAAAGGAACGACTAATAGAAATACATTTTCCTCGTCACTTCGACTCAAATGGAGATTTCAAAGTTTTAAGAGCGAGCATGAGTTTTACAAATATTTTACTCATATCCTTTGGTCTAAATGTACTCTTTTCACTCCAAAAATTATCTTTATACATTGTACTAGTAGTTATTCGGATTTTCTTTGATTCACCTAAACTTTAGATGGTTGAACCATAATATTTTCTCTTGGTTATTTTTAGGGTTTGTCGGTAATTGAGGGTATTATCCGGAAGAAAATTTGGACGTTACTTTGATTAAACAGGTGAGTGTTCTTTGTACGTTATGTTTCCAATGACATTGTGGATTGTTGTGAATGTTTGATTATATGTTAAATGTTTTCAGCCATTGCTAAAAATGAATTTTGCTAGGCGAGTGTGTACTTTATCGCACTCAACCTAAATGAATGTGAAATTGTCAATGATTAAATGATTAAATGCTACTTGTGCATGAATGTAAGCCCTTTTGGCTGAACTGGACCCTTGCCCTTCGTTGCCAATCGACTCGAGCCAGAAGCGGACTCGGTCGAGCGATTGGCGACCCTGGGATAATGTTTGGTATACTCGAGTATGACCACGCAGATTGGTGGAGACTGGCCAGTGAATTGGCTAGTGGGGGAAATGAAATGAAGGAACGAATGACAAGAACAATGAAGGGGTTTTCACTTACACATGTATTTTTAATGATTGGAGGAATAAGGAAATGGTTGGTGAATGAATGAACGAATGGCTCCACGTGAGCATGTATCCTTTTAATGAATGTGTTACCATTGCTTTTATATTGTAAATGTTTTCTGGATTATTTGGTATTCAAGGATTAATGGCTTGGACTTAATTATTTGATTCTGTGTATGGAACCTCACTGGGCTTTTAGCTCATTTTGTTAGTTTTGTTTTCCTTACAGGAATGCGAGCGAGGGCGTGAGACCTGTACAGACTAGCATGGTCTAGTTCTTTTGAATTTTTGCGATTGTACTCGCACTAATGCTTGAATAGGGTTGAATGTATTGGGAACTTAGAACCTTTGTCTTATTTGGGATTGTATTACTATTTGAGATAGAAATGTATGTAAGTATACGTTCTAAGTTTGGGAACTATTATTTCACTTATTCTTGAGGTTATATCTTATTTTTCTTGACGTGAGTGAGTGAGTCCTGGCGAGAGCTGGGCAGGCGGTCCGCTAAACCCTGGGGTAGGCCCTAGAGGGAGGTGGGGTCGTCACACCTGCCGAATTGAAGGAATTGAAAATACAATTGCAAGATTTATTAGACCGAGGCTTTATTCAAGAAAGTGAATCTCCGTGAGGAACTCCAGTATTATTTGTTAAGAAGAAAGATGAGAGTTTGAGGTTATGTATGGATTATCGAGGTTTAAATGATGTTACAATTAAGAATAAATATCCTTTGCCGCACATTGATGAATTGTTTGATCAATTACAAGGAGCCGTTGTGTTTTCTAAACTAGATCTTAGACAAGGGTACTACCAATTAAGGATCAAGAAGGAAGACATGTCAAAGACTACTTTTAATTTGAGATATGGGCATTTTAAGTTTGCAATGATGCCTTTTGGACTGACCAACGGCACAGTAGCCTTCATGGATTTGATGCACAGAGTTTTTAAACCCTATTTGGATCAGTTTGTAGTAGTGCTCATTGATGATATTTTGGTCTATTCCAAGACTCGTGAAGAGCATGAGTAGCATTTGAGGGTAGTTTTACAAACTCTAAGAGAGCATCAGTTGTATGCCAAATTCAGTAAATGTGAGTTTTGGTTGGAGAAGATATATTTTCTAGGGCATATAATTTCAAAGGAAGGAATCATTGTAGATTCAACTAAGGTTGATGCAAGAGGGACGGTTGACCATAGCAAAGACAATTTAAGTAGAGTCCAAGTTGAGCTAGGTGGTCTGATGACTAGAGCTTGTGCCAAGAAGCTTAAGGAGTTAATGCAAGCTTTAGTTTGTACCATATAAGAGCGGTTGGTCATGCAAATGTATTCAAGGGTTTGAGAAGGAAGAAACAACTCGTTATACTTTAATCCAAGTCTTTGAACCAAGTGAAGCAAATTTGGAAGATTAGTTCGGGTTTCAACGTCAAATTCTGGTTTAGTTGCTTAGTATTTGTGTCATTTGTTTTGGTATTGAAAGCAAGGGTTTAAATGTCAATTTCCTTGCTAAATTAGGTCATTACTTTAGCTTAAATAATTCGGACAAAATCAGCCTTTTGTGAGGTGAATTTTAGTTGGCTAAATTAGGAAATAACTAGTCCAAGATAGATTAGGGTTTCGAGTCCATGTAAGGCTATAAATAGCCAAATACTTCCATCGTTTCATTAGCTTCAATATACATCAGAATTTTGTGTGTTTAATCACCTTTCTCTTGTCCAAGAGAGGTTCTTTTGAATACTTGAGAACTACTTGAGAGTATTCAACGAACTTATCAATCAAGTATACACCTTGGTTGTGACGTTCTTCTACCAACAACATTGGTTCACTAAATCATTCGATTGTGGGTTGAGATTCAATTCAAGGTTCGCAATCTTAAGGTTTAGAAGGGTCAAGTGTCATTCCACAATCAACTTGGTGGGATACGAGTTCATACCCTCAGGCGGGTTCGTATCAGCTTGGTATCAGATCTAGTTGATAAATTCAAGTATATCTTATTCGTGTCAAGTAAGTTTTCCTTGTGTCAAATCTGGTTGTGTTATCCTAGTAGGGTCGTTTAGGTTTTTCCTTGTTGTTCTTGTTGTTTCCATCGTTAATTGATGTCCTCATCCTCTAGTTTCTGTTCGTGTGTTTAATTACTATCGGAATGTCAACTTTTGTTGGTGTCTTATTATCTTGTTTCTTGAGTCTTGAAATCATCAAGAGTTAAAAAAAAAATCTGGTCGCTATTTGTTCTTGAAATCTGAAGTTCAATCTAGGATTTCTTGAGCAATTGTGCTAAGGTTTTGTGTGTCTTGAATCATAAGTGGAGCGTTCACCAAAGTCGTGGAGTTTCTTGATAAATTCTTGAAATTCTGGAAATTCTTGGGCAAATCTTGAAGTATTGGGGTAGGCAATCTAGGGTTCTTGAATTCTTGAAATCAAAGTTGATCAAATCTTGAACTTGAACAAACCCTAGTTCTTGCTTCTTGAACCAAAAATAGCAGTTGCTCTTGTGCATAACATCCAACCGTTTCTTGATTCTTGAGTGGTGATCCAAATTGAAAGAAAGAAAAGAACAAATCTGCTTTGGCGTGAAAAAAAAAGAGGGGAAAAACGTAAGAAAAAGAAAGAAAAAAAAAACAGATCCGGATCAACCAAGCAAGGAAGGTAACCTGATTTGGGAATCCAAGTTGGCTTGGGTTTGCAAAACAAATCTTAGTCATACTCAAACTACCAAATTCGGACCTCTGAAGCTGTTGCACACGTGAAATTACCAGAAAATTAGCTGCTGGCCTCCCAAAAAAGATCCCAAGAAACCTTGTCTGACCTTTCCAAAATCAGCCCAAGTGCATGTCGGGTAGAGTGCTTTCTAGGGTTTTGAAATTTCAGCCAACTTGTTCTTGTTAAATCACGTTTTGTGATCTGTCGAGCCACATAAATTTGCGTTTTAGGGTGTCATTCCAGCTTATAAATAGCGTCTAAAGGGTCACAAACGAAGTCCCAATCAGTCTTGGCTTCCATTTAGTTGCTAGTTTCCTAATTTGAGTTCTCTAGTCAAGGTCAAAAATTTCCAAATTTTAAGTTAGTTTGAGTGGACAACTTAGGGAACTTTCCAGCATGTTTCCCAGCGTGTTTTAAGTCCTTTTTTTTTGAGTCAACATATCAGCCATTTCCTCCAAAAACGAAAAAAAGCTCCAACCTATAATTGCGACATTCTTAGGTGGATCTTGGTTGATACTCATTGAGAAATTCTGATTTTTTCAAGAGAGGCAATCAAGTGACTCAAGAGGTGATTGGTGAGATCATTTGAGTGTGTAAAACACTTGAGTGATACACGAGCGTGAGTGAAACACGTAAGGGGGTGATTGAGGCATTTTCTACTAACGTCTGTTGAGTTTTGCAGGATTAAAAACATGACTAAGGAAAATGACCTTGGCATTGCTCAATTAGCACTTAAAATGGATGCTATGTGGACCGAAATACAAAGGTGATTCGATCAAAAATTCGAGTTTGTGACAGCCCCACCTTCCCCTAAGGCGAACCAAAGGGGTTAGCGGACTGCCTGCCCAACTCTCGCCAGGACTAACGGTGCAGTTTAGAGCGATCTATTGCGTTCCGGAACTTACAAACGCGGGTAAATAAGTCAAAATGTCAAAATAAAAAAAAATAAAAAAAATGAAATCCGGAGTCGGCCATGAATAGTAACCGACCCGTCAGAACCCAACCAAATATCAAGCAAACATTCACATCTTGAAACTTAGCATTTACAAGCCAAAGTGGCATACAAAAGTATTCAAAAGTGGATACATGTCTGGTTTGCCAAATCAAAAGAGAAACGGTCCCAAAAGTACATTTAGGGTTTCAATAAATGAGTTATACAAAAGATATGTCCAACTAGCTCATTTCGGCAACCAATTATCAATTGCAGTCCAAAAGTATTTGTTTTCCTATAAGGAAAACAAAAGGAATAGAGTGAGCTAATTGCCCAGTGAGATAATACTACTCAAGCAACCAAGTTCATAGATGCATCAAGCTTTTCAGTCCAATTCATCAAAAGTAAATAAAGACACACATCAATAATGATGATAAAAGGATACGGGCGGCTCTCAAGAGCCCTTTTCCTCGTTTGCATTCTTGATCGGATCTCATTGACTCTCCGTCAATGTTTAAAAGTAACCAACCGTAGACTTCACTTTACTTCCATTCCTTCCACCTAACAATCCCTTACCGGGCCCGAACTCCAAACACTTGCACTGTGGTATTACTCGAGTATACCGGAATCGAGAGTCTCTCATACTACAAGATTCCATATAACATTTCCCCAAGGATCATTAATTGGCACGACCAAGCCCTCTCCGGCTCGATTCAATCAACTACCAATGGGGTTGAGCACAATGATAACAATCATGGTCGTTGGATACTCGTCCAAACGACACCAAGTCATGTACTTTCATTTCATGTAACATTTCATATAACATTCCAATAACATGATAAACAATAAGTGAGAGTGATAAAGTACGCTCTCACTTCAATCAATTAACATTCAACTCATCAAGTTCAAGTATCAAAACTATATAGTAACACACAAGTGAGTAGTACACTCACCAAGCTTGCAAATGGTGTTTCATGCACTTCCGTCAAAAGAACGTCGTGAACCACCGTCACGCCCTAGAACATGCAAACAGGTACAATAAGACTCGATAACGAGTCATAAACCAATGCCAAATACGACCCCAATAGGGTTCCATAAGCATATACAAGCATTAGGGGAAAACCAGAAAATCCGGAAATGCAATTAGCTTTAGCCCTGAAAAAAACAGTTTTTGACCTCATTTTCTGGTAATGGCACCAAAGGCACTACGATTATCGTATGAAGGTGAAAGACCCACCGTTTCGAAACTAAGATATAGGGATACAATATTACAGAAGGTCACTCAACCCAGTTTCGAGTGTAACCAGGTCAAAAATGCAATCTACTACACTAGAACCGCAAAAACAGATTCACAGAACGTATTCTAGTGCAAACATCATAAAACAGCCTACATAAGTCCAAATCCAGAAATTCTAAATCCATCCGAAAGCTAAGGAACAGGGCTACATTTCATCAGAAGACCTTAACAACCAATTCGGAAGCATTCCTGACCAAAATAACCAATTACAGAAGCAATTCCCAAATTCGGGTAAAACCAGGGTAGCAAGGGTAATTCCGTCTTTTCTCAAGCTACGCTACTCCGATTGACCTGAAATGTTGCAGGAACCTCTAAAATATCATTCTATACAACTTTTATGTTTTAACCCAAGGCCAATTCGACCTCTAACTATGAGCTACAAAACCGGGCAGAATGTAATTTCCAAGAACCCTAATTTTCCAGTTTTCTTCCAAAACAGAAATTGCTTGCAATTTACCACTTTTTCCACCTTCTAGCTTCTTTAAATACCATTTCCAATCATCATACATAACCACATAATCATATTCATATGAAAACAGAAAAATCCCCAATAATTACAAAAGTTCACCAATTCAACCAAAAATCAAGAAATAATCCATAAAATTGCATCTTATTCCATCACTAATCAGAAATTAAGCATCATTATAGGGAGGAGAGGGGTTCTTCACAACTCACCTTAGAAACAAGAGAGAGAGAGCAACTAGTCCTCTTAGCTTTCCAAATAACTCCACACAACACCTCACTACCATTCCCTTAATGTTTTCTATGGAGCAAAACAAGATTCAATGGTGGATTTTCGGTAGATTGGAGCAAGATTGAAGCCAAAAACTTGAAGAGTTTTCTTTCTTTTGTTGCTTGAAGAGCTCGGCCAAGATGAAGGAGAAAATGGTGAATTTTTTGGTATTTTTTTGATTTATTTGGTCAATTGTAAGAAAATGAATAGTAGTCATAAAGCAACCTCCACTCATAAGGTGACACTTGTCACTTCATAAATGCAAGTCTATCACTTTGTTTCCTCTCACACCAATCCAAATTGCAACCTCTACTTATCTCTTAACACCCGGTAAATTAATTCCAGTATCCAAAACTTAACCTAGTTGGCCGAATTTTTCTGAACTTTTCGCACTAGTGGGTCCCACGTCCGGTATACGCTCTTAATTTCTCAAAACCTATTCGATACTAGAAAACTCATCTAAAAACTATATCTGCTCCTTAAAAGTATCTAGAAATTTTCCTAATCACGAAAATGCAAAAAACAAGCCATGAAAGATAATAAAACCTAGAAAATGGAAAAAATTACGGGTTCTCACAGAGTCCATCCATGAGCGGATTGATCACCTGGATTCGTCAAAGAGCTCATCCTAAGAAAACTAGAGGAAAAACTCCTTTGTATGAGTTCAGTGACTCCAACTCTGAAGTTGGGAGGAGCTAAATAGGGTAATGAGGAAACGCTTTATACCTGGTTACTACCATAGAGATTTGCACCACAAATTGCAAACTCTCACTCAAGGTAGTATGTCGGTCGAAGACTACTTTAAAGAAATGGAAATGGCAATGATGAGAGCCGACGTCCATGAGGACTTAGAAGCAAAATGGCTCGATTTTTGAGAGGTTTAAGAGCTGAAATTGCAGATGTTGTGGAGTTTCAACACTACCTTGACATGGGAGAAGTATTGGACAAAGCTATGAAGGTGGACAGGAGGCTCAAGAGGAGGGGTACAACTCGCCAAAACTCCCACTTCCAATCTAGAAATTGGAGAAATCAGACCTTTAAAAGAGAGGTCAGCCCCCCGAGTGCATTAAATTCGGCCAAACCAAGTAGAGTTTCAAGTGAAGCATTGCAGCCGAATACTTCATCTTTCAAACCAACCTAAAAGGAAGGATTTAAGGCTACTCAAGAAGCGCCTAAACCAAGAAATTGAGATACTAAATGTTTTAAGTGTCAAGGTTTTGGTCACATTGCTTCTCAATGCCCAAATCAAAGGACCATGCTCATGTTGCCAAGTGGGGAAGTACTAACTGATGAAAACGATGAGTATGAGGAGATGCCACATTTGGTTGAGGATGAAGAAGAGGAGATCGTGACGGAGTAGGCCACACTAGATCGGGTTGGTCTGGTAGCTCGACGTGCATTAACTACCCAAACTTGTGTGGATGAACTACAATGTGAAAATATATTATACACACATTGTCATGTCAAGGACAAGGTTTGTAGTTTCGTGGTTGATCTAGGGAGCTGCACTAATGTAGCAAGTGCGCACATGGTGGAGAAATTGAGCTTGGCCACTACCAACCATCCTAAACCCTACAAGTTGCAATGGCTCAACAATAGTGGAGAGGTACGTGTACTTAAACAAGTACTGGTTTCTTTTCGCATTGGTAGATGTGTTGACGACGTTTTATGTGATGTTGTGCCTATGCAAGCTGCTCATATCATTTTATGCCGTCCTTGGCAATTTGATAAGAAAGTTAGTTGGGATGATTTCACCAACAAGTATTCATTCTCTCATTGTAACAAAAAGATTGTACTTGTACCTCTTACACCCCAACAAGTGCAAGAGGATCAAGCTAGCCTTCAAAGGGAGTTTGAATTAGAACTTGAGAGAAAGAAAAGACAAGAGAGTGAGGACAAAATTTGAGAGAAAAGGAAGGGAGAACATGGTGAGATGAGCGGAGGCAAAACTAAGGGGAAAAAGGCTGAAGCAAGCTTGGCTATTGAGGTGAAAAAGGAGAGAAAACAAGTGTTATTAGCTAAAGCCAAAGATGTGAGCAAAGCCTTGTTTTCTAATTAAGTCTTTCTACTCCTTGTTTGTAAAGAAGTAATTATGACTAACACACTTGATGTTTCCTTGCCTAGTTCTATTGCTAACCTTTTGCAGGAATATCAAGATGTTTTTCATGAGGACGTACCTGGTGGTTTACCTCCATTAAGGCGAATTGAGCATCAAATTGATCTCATCCCTGGCACAACTAATACGAACCCATAATGAATGACATGAACTCATATGCCACGTAGCCCCGGACATAGATGAAGAACCAAGTTGGAGTTGTGGACACACTTGACCCTTCTAACCTGTGTCGTTGCGAACCTATTGAACTTAATCTCAACCCACAACTAAACAAGAAAGTGAACCCAGGTTATTGGTAGATGATGCCACAACCAATGGTGATTTATTGGTTGATAAGTCGAAGAACACTCAATAACAAATCTCAAGTATTCAAGTGAAGATCTTTCGGAAAAGAGAGTTGCAAAACCACAAGTTTTTGACTGAAATGTTCGTTCATTAAATTCAGCAAAATAACGTGAGTAAAGGCTATATTTATAGCCTTTTACAAGACACAAGAAACCTACTCCAATTTGGAAACGGATTGCTACTTTCCTTACCCTAATCGACTATAGTCTTGGTCAATATGACCTGGACTTTATTTCCTAATTCAAATGACTAACTTAACTCTTAAATTAACCCCTAATTAACGACTAACAAGCTGGAAATTTTAACTACACAAAACATCACAAGTAACTTGAACAAATAGCTCAAATTTCCTTTACTCCTTGCACCCGATGGCATGATTTTCGTTCACATTTGCATTAATGACTTGAATAAGTGTATAAAGTGTTCTATCTTCATGATCTAGTCCTTGAATACGTGTATCACCAGCTTGAACTTGTACATCACGAACTAAAGTTTGAAATGACTCTCTAAACTTCTTAGCACACGCTCGAGTGATTGGACCACTTGAAGTGATTTGAACATTACTCTCAAGTGAACCTTGAGCCGCAAGGTTCTCTTTAGCAACCTTGCCTAATAAACCATCTTATAGGAGCAATCCTGAGGAGATTAAGGAGATGGAGCGCCAAGTAGGTGAACTTTTGGAGAAAGGATGGGTACGCGAAAGCTTGAAACCACGTGCAGTTTCAGTTCTACTTGTGCCAAAAAAGGATGGATCATGGCGGATGTGCACCCATTGTCGCGCCATAAACGCTATAATGGTAAAGTATTGCCATCCTATTCCTAGATTAGATGACATGCTAGATGAACTACATGGAGCTGTGATTTTTACTAAAATTGATCTTAAAAGTGGCTATCATCAAATAAGAATGAAAGAAGGGGTTGAATGGAAGACTGCCTTTAAAACTAAGCATGGGTTATATGAATGGTTAGTTATGCCATTTGGGTTGACTAATGCACCTAGCACCTTCATGAGATTAATAAACCATGTCTTGCGTGCATTTTTAGGCAAATTTGTGGTTGTTTACTTTGATGACATTCTTATTTATAGTAAAAGTCTAGATGAGCATGTCATGTATGTAAAGGCTGTTTTGGAGGTTCTTAGAAAGGAGCAACTGTATACCAATCTTAAAAAGTGTACTTTTTGCACTGACCAAATTGTATTCCTAGGATATGTTGTGAGTGCGCACGGTATACATGTTGATCATGACAAGGTGAAAGCAATAGTGAGAAGTACACTATGTGGTAGCGGATGCATTGTCTAGAAGGTACACTCTTATTACCACTCTTGAAGCTAAATTGCTTGGATTTGAGTTGATTAAGGATAATTTGGAGTCACCAAATGTTATCTATACTCCAAGAGCACTTTCATTGGCCAAAGATAAGGCGTGATGTGGAACGCATTATTCAAAGATGTGTAACTTGTCATCACTTGGAAGAAATTTAATGGGAGTTATACCCTTGAAAAACCTATTTTCAAGAACGTAATCACACTAAGAAATTTCAACCTTGATCAATCAAGGGGGCAGGTTAGAATCAAGTGATAAAATCAAGAAAACAAGAATCAAATTTTTTTTTGTTTTTTTTTCTAAATCAAAAGACGGCTAGGGTTTGTTGAAAAACAAATAGGGAAACAAGAAAAAAGACAAAGGATATTAACCTGAATCAAGAGGCAAAACTCTGATACCAGATGATACGAACTCGACCTAACAAGAACCTGTCTTGAAGAACCAAGTTGATCAGGCATCGGAAGGATCTATCTTGATTAGATTACGGAACAACAACTACCTTACTAGACCTAAAGAGAACGCGTCTCTAGAAACCTAGTGGATTGGTTATTGGTTTGAAAGAACATGATGATGTGATCATCTTGCCTTGAACACCACAAGTATCCAAGCAAAATACTTGATACAGTTCAAGAAGAAACTCGTGTTCCATTAAGGAACTCTATAAAAGGAGAATAACTCACTTTTTATTAATTCATCTCTCCAAAAGTTGTCTTACAATGGAACAGAAGAGGCCTATTTATAACTAAAACCTAAACTACCGAGACTAATCCAATTTGGATAAGGATTTAGTCACTTATTTCCCTAACTACTTTTAAATGGCTCAAATAGCTCACATAGCTAGCCATATTTATTCATAATAATGACTAACTAACCAACTACACAAGAAAAATCAAGTAAAACCCTAAGAAATTAAAAACGCGAAGATCACATAGCTGACGCTCCATCGCCTCCATGACTTCATGTATTCCAATGGAATCTTGAACATCATGGATTGAGTTAAAAAGGCTCTCAAGCATCTTGGCACGAGCTAGTGATGGTCCTGCTGCTCATATCAAAAGGTGCACTAATCTTGACCTTGAAAACAAACCCTAGTTTCAATTTCTAGAACAAAGTAGCGGCTGATTCTTATATCTTGATTGCAGCTGATTAATTTCTTGTTCCTTAAGTGTTGATTTGAATTGAAAAGAAAAGAAAAAGAAAAAGAAAGAAAGTGTTTTCTGAAAAAAAAAAGAAACAAGAAAAGAAACAAGAAACGGATCACTTTTGGATTGAAACAAGAAGGCAAATCTGTTTTGGATTCAAAGTTGACTTGGGTTGTAAACAAATCCTAGTCATCACATAATTAATCCAAACTAGATTTCCTACCTGTGGTACACGTGAAAAGGCTCCAAAATCAGCAACTTACCTTTCCACAATAAACCCAAGAAACCATTGGATTGAGCTTTCAAATTTCCAGCCAAAGGTGCGCAATCACGTAGGAGGATATTCTAGGTTCCGAAAATTTCAGCCATTTGTTTCTTGTCTAGCCAAGCTTTATAATCGGTCCAACTCCATAAACTTGTGTTTTTGTGTCTTTTTCCAATTTATAAATCGTGTCTAAGGAGTCCAAAAGAATCCAAACCAATCTTAGTTCTTGAGTAGTCCATAGTTTCCTAAATTGAGTCACTAGTCAAGTCAACACTTTCCTAATCTTTAATTATTCTTTTTGGGCAGAAACCTGGGAATTTCCAGCGTACCTTTAGCTTCTTTTTTTCAGTCATTATAATAGCCCATTCCACACTAAATTGTAGCAATAAATCCGCCACATTTTGGGTGATTCTTGGGTGAAGTTTGATTGAATCTCATATTTCTTCAAGAGAGGTAATTAAATGACTTAAGAAATGATTGGTGAGATCATTAGAGTATTTAAACACTTGACTGATATACAAGTGCGAGTGCATACATGTCAGGGCGTGTTGTAAGGAGACTTTCCTTTATTTTTTTTGCTAACCTTTTTGCAGGTTAAGAATGCGATGCAAGAGGGATGGCTTGTGAGGACCCGAAATTTTTTTTTTCCTTATTTTTATCGTATATTACTGGTTTATTTAAATATTTATTCACCCGTTTTCTCCAAATAATTTATTTCAACCATTTTAAACCCATTTACATGAAACAATGTCTCACTTAAATTTTTAAAACGTCCCGTTAGCAAATTTAATTTTTCAGAGGCTCATTTAGTAAGGAATAATAAGTACACATTTTTCGAGGCAAAATTCGATCCGAGAGTGTAATAATCTTGGAGATTTGAGGACTCATGTTTATTCTTAAAATAGTTATTTTTATAATTATTTACCTTAGAGTTAGTTAATTATATCACCGTTACATAAATTTCTTGTAAGTTTCGCTTTATCACGCGTGAATCGGAAGTTCGCGTAAATCGAGCCGAAACAGGTAATTGGAGATTTAAGAAACTTATACTAGATTACTAAGAGTGAATAATTATAGTGTTATAAGAATTATATTAGAGGTTTAGTGCACAAGTGAAACAAACCCGAGAGAAAACGGACACGAAACCCTCGCTCGCGAGTACTATTCCTAGTTGACTTTTGTAGGAGTTTTGGCCACAAATTCATGAAGCTTCCAAGGGAAGATTCACAACACACAAACTCCCTCTTCTCTCTCCTCCATAGCTGGCCAACCTTCAAGGGAAGAAGAAGGGAAAAGCTTCACTCAATCTTGCACCATTCTTGCTCCAAATCCTTCAAAAATCATCACACAACTTCCATATAACTTGGAGAGCAACTTAAGCTTGGTGAAAGGCTCCTTCTTACGGTTTTTCTTGGAGCTTTGGTGACTAAAATTTCTGGTTTTTCAAGAGCTCAAGAGGTAGCTTTCATCTCCATGAATCCTCCCATTTTTTCTTCAAAGTTGGAGCTTGATTGCAAGGGTTTACTACTTAAGCATGGATTAGGCTAGCGGACTTGAGGAGTTTACTTTCTTGTTTTTAAATGTTAGGCTAGTGGTCTTTTGGTGACCTCTGGGTAGCAGGCTTGAGGTGTAAATGCTTGAATGTGATTGTTATGTGTGTAGATGAAAAGATTTTGGTTAGAAACGATGGAAAAATCGAAGGAAGATTGCATTCGGGTGATGGCCGAATCTGTCCTGTTTTTGCCGTGCCTTTATTGCTAATTTTTTATGCTCAAATGACTGTGAAACTGATGTATATATGTTGTATATAATGTGTAGAAATTTTCTACCAAAAATCATTTGAATTGGTTGAGTAAAACTTGAAATTTCGAAATGTGAAGAAACCTGGAAAATGTGTTCAGACAGCTTGAACAGTGTCCCTTTGATCGCACATATCATTTTGTACAGACATCAAAATTGAGTACCATTTGTGGCATTTAAAACTAGACAGTTGTAGCTTTCCAACGGTATAAAATTCACTTTCTGGTTCGAAATGAGTGAGCCGTAGTGAGTCAGCAAAGTTGCTGTCCTGTTCTGATGGCCTATCCGAGAGAAAGGTAGAAGCTGCATTTTGGGTCTCTATTTTCTCTCACTTATGAATTGATTTTGAAAACGATTTGTTCTGATGAAATGAATCACTATGATTCTAGTTTCCAACACCACCAACCATTTTCAATTCCAAGTTGTATTGAGTGAGATATGGTTCAATTTCCAAACTGCGACAAATCTGGAAAACCCTACTTTTTGGCTAGCCGACTGGTCTAGTTTAACTTGGGATGTTTTGTTTCGAAAATCTTGATGTCCATTGCTTGTCAAATACTTATGAAATGTTTCTTGGACCTTGGTTTAAAAAATGAATCAAATTGGAGTTGATCTCATTGGGCAAAATGTTTGAAAACGAAAGAAAACCAAAAAGACAGATTTGCTTTGGGAAATTTCTTGAACTTTGGTAGTTTTGTTAACTACCTTCCCATATGATTTTTTGTGTGAAAATTGATAGTGAAGCAGTCCTCATATGAAGGATGGTGTGTACCAAATTTGGTGTTATTCTAAGACCATTTAGATACCCAACTGAAGTTCCAAAGTTTGTTTTCAAATCTGGAAAATTCACAGAACAGTCTTCAATTTTGGCCAACTTTGAGCTGCTATATCTTGATGCTCAAAACTCCGAATCTAGTTCTGCTTCTGTGTTTGAAACCTTGATTGGAATTCTTATTGTGTTACGAATTTTAGGGGCTAGTTCACTTTTTACGAATTTTGCCAAATTTTCAAAGTTTACCAAAAAACATGACTGAAACTGCCTTGTTTACTCAGATCAGCCACTTTGAGCTGAAAAATGATTGCCTTTCATTTAGAATCTTGGAAAAGTGTCTTCTAGGAACTTTTAGTACTTTGAACCAAGATTCCAACGGTATAAAGTTTTCCAATTTTGGACCTATTGAGTGCAAGTTTTAACTTTTCTAAGTTGGACGTGCAAAAACTGAAATTTTCCAAGTTGATGAGAAATGAGTTTTTGGAAACTTTTCTCTACCCTTTGATAATGATTGATCATTTTAAATTTGATTTCATGAAGGAAATCAGTTTTTCTTGTGTGAATAAAACCTCACTTTTGAACCTTTATTTTGAGTGGCTAAGGTTCTTTGTTTGAGGTATTGACTAGTCTAAATGAGTGTAACATCTTTATTAATAAATACATGATTGTGAGTGAGAAATACTTGTTAATTGTTCAGGCGCTCAAGGAGATTTCGAAGGGAATCTCGGTGCGGACACTTAAAGCTTTGTTTGCTCATTTATTTTGAATCGGTGAGTGTCAAGTGCATGATTCGTTGTGTTTACTTGATTAATCTTACTTGTATACGTGAACATAACTTGATAAGACGAGTGTGTACTTTATCACACTCGTTCTCCTTTATTTGACTTATACGTGAACATGACTTGTATGTCGATCGGAGTGAACCTCGTCGACTATTATACGTGTACTCGTGGGGGACGCCCAAATCTCATTGGTCAATCTTGCGACTCGAGCTGGCATGGGCTTGGTCGAGAAGCTTGATGAACCATGAGAATATTACAAAACAAAACTTGATCTTTTGAGATCTTGTTCGGCATACTCGTGAAGTATCGCTCTTTTCGTGCGTGTTCTTAAAAAAACTTGATCTTTTGGGATCTTGTTCGGCATACTCGTGTAGTATAGCCCTTTTTGTGCGTGTTTGGTTACGGATCCGAGAGGGTGGAATGGTGGATGAAGGAAGTAGTAAGTGAAGTTTCTACGGACTTAATACCTACCCGGATAACGGAGTGTCATCACGAGGGGGTATCGGATCGAGCCTTGGCAAAGCAAGTGGAAATTAGCTCCTGAGAGCTCCCGTATCCTTAACAAGTGTGTTATATTATAAATTGTGAATTACTTAAACTTTCTGGCTTTAATTCTTGTACATATGTTATTGTTACTTGTTACTTGAACTACGTGTTCGCATGTGCATGTTTTGTTTTCTTTTCTTGGCCTCACGAGCATCCGCTCACCCCATTAGATTTGTTTTCCTTAACAAGAGCTGAACTGGAAAGGATTATGGAGAAGCCTACTTGATGGCTCTTTGACTAGAATTTTGGAATGTATTTGTCTAGATATCCTTTTGGGAAGTTGTATATTTTGGCAAGTGGATGTATTTTGAACTTGTAATGTAAGATTGAATATCTATGTATGGAAGTGACTTCTTTTCTTACGTTGTCTAGTATTAATAGTTATTATTGTATTAAGCTTGAACGGGAATCGTACTGAGTCCTGGCGAGAGCTGGGCAGGCGTTCCGCGGATACCCTTGCGTTCGCCCTTGGAAGAAGTGGGGGCATCACACGGCTGACCAAGACACTTCGAGTGGAGTACAAGTTGTGCTAGGTGGTCCGATGACTAGAGCTCGTGCCAAGAAACTTAAGGAGTCAATGCAAGCCCTAGTTTGTGCTATACACGATAGAGTTGGCCATGCGAATATTATTCAAGGGCTTGAGGAGGAAGAAACAACTCGTTACACTGTCATTCAAGTCATCGAGTCAAATGAGGCAAAGTTGGAAGATTCGCACGAAGATTAAAACATTCAAGTCTAGTCTAGTCCATTAGTGTTTGAGTCGTTTGTCTTGGTGTTGTTTAAGCATGGGTTTTAATGTTAATTACCTTGCTAAATTTAGTTGTTAATTGCTTCAATTAATTCGGCCAGATTAGGGTTAATGGGCCGAATTTTGTCATTAATTTTAGGAAATAAGTGGTTCCTAATCACATTAGATTTTGAGTCTATGCAAGGCTATAAATAGCCAAACACTTCCATCGTTCCATTAGTTTTCAAGAGATATCAGGATTTTGCGTGTTAAACACCTTTTCTCTTGTCCAAGAGAGTTTCTTTTGAATATTTGAGAAGTACTTGAGAGTAGTCAATGAACTTATCAATCAAGTATACACCTTGGTTGTGGCGTTCTTCTACCTTTAACATTGGTTCACTAAATCATTCGATTGTGGGTTGAGATTCAATTCAAGGTTCGCAATCTAGGGTTTAGAAGGTTCAAGTGTTATTCGGCAATTCAACTTGATTTTCTTCGTCTAGATCCGAGACTACATGGGATACGAGTTCATACCTTCGGGCGGGTTCGTATTAGCTGGTAATCAGAGCTAGTTGACATTATGAAGTACATCTTGTCGAGTCTTGTAAGTTTTCTTTGTGTTTCCAAGTCTGCTTGTTTGTTTTTTTGATAGTTGGTTTGCTAGGTTTTCCTTCTTGTTCTTGTTGCTTAATCCGTTGGTTGCTGTCCACACCTTGTTTGTGTTAAATATCCAAATTGTGTCTTGTTTTAACCTTGTCGCATCTTGTCTCAAGTAGTTGTCCAAATCTGGTTGTTGTTATTACTCATAAAGTCACTAGGGTTTTAGTTAATTCCTTGCTGTTTGAATTCTTACTCTTGTTTGCATCGTGTTTTGATCTTGTTAGTGTCTTCTCGTTCTTGTTTCTTGGTTCTTGAAGTCGTCTAAGAGTCAAAAAAAAAAAAAATCTGGTCGCATAGCTCTTGGAAGATCCGAACACAATCTAGGGTTTCTGTGAGGACTCGTAAAATTCTTTTTTTTTAAAAAAAAAAAACCTATTTTTGGCTCATTTAATTATTTATTTGGATAATTGCCCCGAATATTATTTTCTATCCTCATTAGACCTAAATACATGGAATTATAGCTTCATTATATTTCTAAAGTGACTTGTTTCAAAAATTAATTTTTGGAAGCTCGTTTAATGAAAATAGTGAAAACGTGTTTGGAAATTTTACCCGATTAAGGGTACTATAAGTTTGGAAAATTGGAGAATCATATAATGGTCCTTAAATAGGTAATTTTATGTTTAAGTACTCAAGTGATAGTTATTAGTACTATCGTTATAAGAAATTCTTGGAGGTTTCGCTTTATCGCGCTTAATTTGGAGATACGCGTTTTTACACGAGCGATTTAATTGAGGGATTTTAGACCCTTATTTTGGGACAATTAAGAGTGAATAATATTAATATGAATACAAGTACATGAGAGGTTTAGTGCACTATTGAAACAAATGCAAGAGGAATTGAGCACGAAACGCACGCGTGCGCGCGTGAGAGAGAGTTGACTTTTGCTCTAATTCTAGCCACACAAATGAAGCTTCCTTAGGAAGCCAAATTTAGACCAAAACACTCTCTTTCCTCCTCACAAAGCAGCCAGCCATCCTTGTGCAAAAACAACTCAAGTTCTTCAAAATTTTCCTTCACAAAATCTTCATCAATCTTCATCCAATTCCTTCCAAATTTCACACACACTTAGCTTAATAGTTGGAGATCACATTAAGCTACAAAAGAGAGCTGCAGTCCACGGTTTTCTTGGACAAGGAGGGAGCCGAAATTCTGCCTTTGTTCATCACACAAGTAGGTGATGATCCAACCTTCAAATCTTGGTTTATGGAAGTAGAATTTCACGTGTAAACTCTTGTATGCATGTGGGTAGTGTGAGAACCCGTAAATTTCATTTTCTAGGTTTTAGAATTTTTCCTGGCTTGTTTTCTGCATTTCCGTGATTAGAAAATTTTCTAGGTAGTTTTAAGGAGCAGATATAATTTTTAGATGATTTTTCTAGTATCGAATGGATTTTGAGGAATTAAGAGCGTATACCGGACGTGGGACCCACTGGTGCGAAAAGTTCGGAAAAATTCGGCCAACTAGGTTAAGTTTTGAATACTGGAATTAATTTATCGGGTGTTAAGAGATAAGTAGAGGTTGCAATTTGGATTGATATGAGAGAGAAAAGTTAGGTGGATATTTAATTAAAGGTGACAAGTGTCACCATTTGATTGGGCTTACCTTAAGACCTTTCTTACCATTGACTTAAATAACCAAAAATGACCAAAAATCTTCAAGAAAACAACAAGAAGAAGCCGGCCCTCTCTTGCTCTCTTTTCTCTCTCTTACTTCAAGCATAAGGAAGAAAACACTTCAATCTTGTCCCAAATCATCACAACTAACCATCCAACCTTGAAATTACTCCATAAAACCTCTCCAATTAGAGATAGTGAGTGGATTTGTGGAGTTGTTTGGCAAGTTAAGGTGGTCCATAGCTCTCCCTCTCTTGTTTTACTAGGTGAGTAGTGATTGAACCTTCTCCTTCACCTAATGAAGCTTAATTTGTGCTTAGTGGTAGTTAAAATGTTGAATTTTGTGGTTTATTTCTTGATTTTGGATGAAGTGGTAAAGTTTTCCATTTATTGGGGATTTTTCTGTTTTATTATAAGCATGATTATGTGGCTATCTATGATGATTGGAAATGGTTTATAATGACTTAAGGAGGTGAGAAAGGTGATTAATTGCAACCAATTTCTGTTTTGGATGAAAATTGAAAAAAACTAGGGTTCTTAAGGGAGCATTCTGTCCGAATTTTTAGGTCCTATATAGAGGCTGAATTGGCCTTAACTCAAAACATGAAAGTTGTAGGAAACAACATTTTAGAGGTGCCTACAAAATTTCAGGTCAATCGGAGTAGTGTAGAAAGAGATAAGTCAAAATTACTATTGCTGTTCTGGTTTTACCCGAAAGTGAGAACTGCCCCTGTAATTGGTTGTTTTAGCTGGAATTTCTTCCGAATTGGATGTTGAGGCCTTCTTATGAAATTTAGCCCTGTTTCTTAGATTTCATCTGGTTTTGGAATTTCTGTATTTGGACTTGTATAGCCTGAGTTATGATGTTTCCGCTAGAATGCATTTTGGTGAATCTGTTTTACGTTGTTGATGAAGTATCTTGCATGTTTGACCTGTTTACACTCAAAACTGGGTTGAGTGACCTTCTGTGATGTTGTATCCCTGTCTTTTAGCTTCGAGATGGTGGGTCTTGCACCCTCATCCGATAAGCGTAGTGCAATTTGTGCCATTACCGTAAAATAAGGACAAAAACTGTTTTTTTCAGGGCCAAGTTAGTTACATTTCCGAAATTTCTGGTTTCCTTGATTGTTTGGATATGCTTATGGAACCCTATTGGGGTCATGTTTGGCCTTGGTTTATGACTCGTTATCGAGTCTCATTGTATTTGTTTGCATGTTTTTAGGGCGTGACGGTGGTGCACAACGTTCTTTTGACGGAAGTGCATGAAACCACATTTGCTAACGTGGTGAGTGTACTACTCACTTGGGGGTTAATATATGGCTTTGCTACTTGAACTTGGTGTTTTGAATGTTAATTGCTTGAAGTGAAAGTGTACTTTATCACTCTCACTTATTGTTTTGCATGTTATTGGAATGTTATATGAAATGAAATACATGACTTGGTGTCGTTTGGACGAGTCTCCAACGACTACAAATGTTATCAAGGAGCTCAACTCCATTGGTAATTGATTGAATCGAGCCGGCGAGGGCTTGGTCGTGCCAATTAATATGCCTTGGGGCAATGTTATGGAATCTTGTAGTATGATAGACTCTCGATTCCGGTTTACTCGAGTAATACCACAATACATGTGTTTGGATTGCGGGCCCGGTTTGGGAATGTTAGGTGGAATGGAATGGAGGTAAAGTGGAGTCTACAGTTGGTTATTGTTGAAATTGACGGAGAGTCAATGGCGTTTGATCAAGAATTGCAAACGAGGAAAAGGGCTCTTGAGAGCCAACCGTATCCTTTTATCCTCATTATTGATGTGTGGCTTTACTTAATTTTGGTAAATTGGACTGTTGAGCTGGATGCATCTATGAACTTGGTTGTTTGAGTTGTATTCTCACTGGGCAATTAGCTCACCCCGTTCCATTTGTTTTCCTTACAGGAATCTGACTGCTTTTGGAATGCTTTTGAATTAGTTGCCGAATGAACTAGATGGCTATAGTTTTTGAAATGTATAGCTTATGACTTGAAACCATGAATGTGCCTTTGAGGCCGTTTTCACTTTTCATTTGGCAATCGCACATGTATTAACTTTTGGCTTGTAATCGCTGCATTGTATGTTGTATAGGTGTTTTTATTGTTTGATTGGGTTGCGGACAGGTTCGACTTCCAAACGGCAAAAGAAAAAAAGTTGGCGAGGACTGCCTGGCCTGAATCCGGCCAGGAATCCGGCCAGAAACTGGCCGGATTGTCGGTCGGATTGCCTGGGGAAAAATTTGAATCCGGGCTGTTAGCCACTGGACAGTATCCGGCCAAGAATCCGGCCGATAATCCGGCCAGATTCCGGCCGGATTCCACTGTTCCAGGCACTATTCTTCGTTTTCATTTTTTTTTTATTTTTTTATTTTGATACTTGTGGCTTGTCCGAGCGCGCTTTATTTTCCCGAATCGTTTTAAATCGCGTGTAACTACTCGTTAGTCCTGGCGAGAGCTGGGCAGGCAGTCCGCTAACCCCTTTGGTTCACCTTAGGGGAAGGTGGGGCTGTCACAGGTGGTATCAGAGCCTAGGTTTGAATTAGCCTGGGTGTTATAGGAATGCTTGATTTGAGGGTTTATTGTTTATGGCCTTTAAGCTTATATTTATGGTTAATTGTTCTTTTGGTGTAGGATGGCCGGACAGGGTGAACCTAGTGCTAGTCCTTCGGGCGTGAGACCTCGCAGAGCACTCCCAGTGATCCCGTATCAGATACGGCCAGGAGGTGCCGTCATTCGTTGAAGCCCGTCTAACCGTCTCCGACGGTGCGAGTGTAAACATAAGTACGCCTATCCGAACGCTCTGGTGTTTGCTCTGGACAAGGAGCGTAAGGTGTTGGCCAGAGAGAATGCTCGACTTGAGGTCGAAGTGACCCAACTTAGGGCGGCCAATGAGAAACAGGCCGAGCGCGATGAGCATTTGAAGTACGACGTACTTGATGTAGAGGAGAGGGTTGATGACCTCTGCGCTCAGCTGAAGGAGGTCCAAGAGCGCGAGAGTAAGCGAGCTCGCAAGGTGAAGGTTCGAGCTGCATCGATCCTGAACCTTTGCGCGGACGTAGTCGAGGGCGTGAGTGACGAGGACTCTTGTGCGGGTCCTGAGGCTGGGGTTGGATCCACTCCGTCGGGTGGGTCTCATAGCTCGTCATCGGTCTAGGTTACGACTCCTAGAGTTGTTTTGGATAGTTTTGGCTTTGTATATAGGGCGGATAGGAAGAAGGGCCTTAGCTAGTCATTTTGTACGGCTAGATTAGCTACGTGTATATTTCTTTTGATGAGGCCGTTCCCTTGGGGATTGTCCATGCTTGTACTTGACTTGACTGAACTTGCCTTGACTGATTGTATATATGTGTGTTGTTTGCCTTGTTTGGAATGTATACATGTGTGTTTGGAAAGTTTTGAGTTACTTACCTGCAATGTTTTATATTGGTTTAGTACCCTTGCCTAGATCAAGTAAAAGGTTATGGAAGGAACACGTAGTGGACGGGGACGTGGGCGCGGTAATAGACAACCCACACCGGATAGGGGTACTGGGGAAACCTCTGCTGGACCTAACCCTGACCCCAATGTACAAATCGCTGCCGCTATGCAGCAAATGACTAACCTACTAGCACAAGTAGTGCAGCAACAAGGCCAGAACCCAAACTCTAATCCTGGAAACCCCGGAAACCCTGGCAATCATGTCGAGAGCGAAGACAGAGCTCTCGAACGTTTCCAAAAGTTTGCTCCACCCAAATTCATTGGGGGACCTGATCCGGATATTGCCGAGCGATGGCTCGAGAAGATGGTCGATATTTTTGCGGCTTTGCACTACACCGATGAACGGCAGGTGACTTTTGCCGTATTTCAGTTGGAAGGGGCGGCCCGTTCCTGGTGGAACATCATACGATAAAAATGGGAACGGGAACAAACGCCCAGGACTTGGGTGAATTTCATCCAGGAATTCAATGCGAAATTCTTCCCTCCTCTAGTTCAGGAGAGGAAGGAAGACGAGTTTATTCGACTCCGCCAAGGAACTCAATCGGTGGCAGAATACGAGAGCCAGTTTACCCGTTTGTCCAAATTTGCGTCTGAACTGATCGTGACGGAGCAACGGCGAATCAGGCGTTTCATCCAGGGCTTGAACGTCGAAATCCAAAAGGGCCTCGCAGTGGCACAAATCACTGCTTTTAGCGAGGTCGTAGAAAAGGCCCAAAGGGTAGAGAGTGCTAGATTGCAGGTCCGGAACTTCCAGGCGAAAAAGCGGGGCTTTCCTGGAAGCAGCTCCGGACAAGGGGACAAAGGTACTCCCTCCAAGTTTGGACGCAGAGCTGGAGGTGGACGACAGTCAGGTTCCGGCAGAGGGGCTCAGTCTAGGGGCGGCCCAGCCGGGAGAGGCCAAGGTGGAAACTTCCAGAAAGGCTCAGGTTCGGCGTCCCGTGGACCTTGCGGGTACTGCGGAAAGCCGAATCACTCTGAAGACAATTGCTGGAAGAAGGGAGGCAAATGTCTGCGTTGTGGAAGTGCAGACCACAAGCTTGCTACCTGCCCACTTATGACGCAAGAAGGAAGGGGAGCTCAAACCACGTCAAAGACCAATACGGGACCGAATAAGGGGAATGAGGCGAAACCTAAAGTGCCAGCTCGAGTCTATTCCTTAGAACCTCGACAGGTCCCAGATTCCTCAGAGGTCGTAGAAGGTACGATCCCTATTTTCCACCGTTTTGCCAAAGTTTTAATTGATCCTGGTGCCACCCATTCCTTTGTTAACCCTGATTTCATGTGTGGCATCGATATAAAACCTGCTAGTTTACCATACGACCTAGAAGTTAGTACACCTACGGGGAATCAATGGTTGGTTACTAGTATGGTTTATAGGGATTGTGAAGTGTGGGTAGGAGAGAAAAGATTGTTAGGGGACTTGATAAGTTTGGTCATTAAGGGGTATGATGTGATATTGGGCATGGACTGGCTAGCCAAGTATAATGCCCAACTGGATTGTAAAACGAAAGTGGTGGAATTCCGTATCCCTGGTGAGGCAACCATAAGGTTGGATATAAGGGGTAGGTTAGCCTCATCTGCTTTGATTTCGGGCATTCGGGCTAGGAAATTGCTAAGTAGAGGGGCGCAAGGATTTTTGGCCTTTTTGATTAACACCCCCACGGATAAGTTGAAAGTGGAGGATGTGGCCATAGTGAAGGAATTTCCGGACGTGTTTCCTGATGAATTAGTAGCCTTACCTCCGGAAAGAGAAATTGAATTCAAAAATAGACCTGCTACCGGGATCCTCACCCATCTCAAAAACACCATACCGAATGGCTCCTGCCGAGCTCAAGGAGCTAAAGTTGCAATTACAGGACCTTCTGGAGCGGGGATTCATTCAAGAAAGTGGGTCTCCTTGGGGAGCTCCTGTACTGTTTGTGAAGAAAAAAGATGGTGGTTTGAGGATGTGTATTGATTATCGGGGCCTGAATAATATTACAATTAAAAATAAGTATCCACTGCCCCATATCGATGAGCTATTTGATCAGTTGCAAGGAGCGGTGGTCTTCTCGAAACTGGACCTCCGCCAAGGGTACTACCAGTTACTAATCAGGAAGGAGGATATTCCGAAGACTGCCTTTAACTCGAGATATGGGCATTACGAGTTTGCAGTGATGCCCTTTGGACTAACCAATGCTCCTGCCGCCTTCATGGACCTAATGCATAGGGTTTTTAATCCCTACCTAGATCGATTTGTTGTAGTCTTCATCGATGACATCCTGGTCTATTCCAAGACCCGTGAAGAGCATGAGCAACACTTGAAGACTGTCTTGCAAACCCTGAGAGACCATCAACTGTATGCCAAGTTTAGCAAGTGCGAATTTTGGCTGGAGAAAATTGCTTTTCTGGGGCACGTAATCTCTCAAGAGGGTATTTCAGTCGACCCGGCGAAAGTAGAGGCTGTGACTAATTGGAAGAGGCCAGAAACTCCCACAGAGGTCCGCAGCTTTCTAGGACTGGCTGGATATTACAGGCGTTTTATCAAAGACTTCTCCAAACTAGCCGGTCCTCTAACCGATTTGACGAAGAAGCATGGTCGGTTCTTATGGAACGCCCGAAGTGAGACAAGTTTTCAGGAATTAAAGAAAAGATTGACCATGGCTCCAGTTCTAGTCTTACCAAACGGGGTGGACGGATATGCTGTGTACACTGATGCATCACCGAGAAGGCCTGGGTTGTGTATTAATGCAAAACCGAAATGTGATCTCTTTTGCCTCGAGGAAGTTAAAACCCCACGAGCAAAATTACCCGACCCACGATCTGGAGCTAGCTGCAGTTGTTTTTGCTCTGAAGAAGTGGAGGCACTACTTATATGGAGTAACTTTCGAGGTTTACTCCGATCATAAAAGTCTGAGGTATCTTTTCTCACAGAAGGAATTAAACATGAGGCAGCGACGGTGGATGGAATTTCTGGAGGATTACGACTGTACCATCAACTACCATCCGGGAAAAGCAAACGTGGTGGCCGATGCCCTAAGTCGCAAAGCTCAGGTCGCGAGTCTAATGATCAAAGAGTGGGAATTGTTAGACTCCGTGTGTGAATGGAAACCCTGCCCTGGGAGCCATAAGGTGATTTTTGGCAATATTAAAGTGACTTCCACTCTCTTGGAGAGAATTAAAGAAGCTCAAAAGGAGGATCAGATGGTACGAAAGTGGGGAGAGAAAGTGGAAAAAGGGGAAACCACTGATTTCAATTTTGGTCCTGAGGGTATTTTAAAATACCGAAATCGAATAGTGGTGCCGAAGGATGAATCGTTGAAAACGGAGATTCTGGAGGAAGCCCATCGATCTAAGTATACAATCCATCCGGGTAGTAGCAAGATGTATCAAGACCTGAAAGGAACCTATTGGTGGGACAATATGAAGAAGGAAATTGCTCTGTACGTGCAAAAATGTCTCATTTGCCAACAAGTGAAAGCAGAGCATCAAAAACCATCGGGCTTGTTACAACCCCTTGAGATACCTGAATGGAAGTGGGAGAACATCACCATGGATTTCGTTTCAGGATTGCCACGAACGAAGCGAGGACACGATGCCGTTTGGGTGATCGTCGATCAATTAACCAAATCGGCTCATTTCTTACCGGTGAACATGAAGTATTCCATGGATAAGTTGGCTCAACTGTACATGGACGAGATTGTAAGCTGCACGGTGTTCCGGTGAGCATCGTCTCCGATCGAGATCCACGGTTCGTATCTCGGTTTTGGCAAAAGTTCCAGGAGACTCTAGGGACGAAACTCAACTTGAGCACAACCTATCACCCTCAGACGGATGGACAATCAGAACGAACCATTCAAACTCTCGAGGACATGCTACGAACTTGCATTCTGGATTTTGGAGGCAACTGGGGTCAACACATGACCTTGGTAGAGTTTGCGTACAACAATAGCTACTATTCATCGATTCAAATGGCTCCATATGAAGCATTATATGGACGAAAATGCCGATCACCAATTTACTGGGATGAAGTTGGCGAGAGAAAGGCATTAGATCCAACCACGATTCCATGGATGGAGGAAGCTCGAGATATGGTCAAGTTGATACGGCAACGACTTCAAACAGCTCAAAGCCAACAAAAGAGCTACGCCGACAACCGGAGAAAAGACTTGGAATTCGAAGTGGGAGACCATGTTTTCCTCAGGGTTACACCATTACGGAGTGTCACAGCGGGCAAAGGAAAGAAGCTCCAACCGAGGTTCGTTGGACCTTACAAGATTCTCCAAAGAATAGGAGCGGTAGCGTATCGATTAGAGCTGCCGTCCAGTCTCTCTCGAATTCACGACGTTTTCCACGTCTCGATGCTAAAGAAGTACTATCCTGACCCCTCCCATATCTTACAACCAGAGGAAATCGACGTGGACGAATCGCTTGCTTACGAAGAAAAACCTGTCCAAGTGCTTGACCAGAAAGTCAAGAAGCTCAGAAACAAGCAAATTCCATTGGTGAAGATACTATGGAGAAACCATGGGGTAGAGGAAGCGACCTGGGAAGTGGAAGAGGAGATGCGAATGAAATACCCTAACCTTTTCGAGAGTTAAGGTGAGAAATTTCGAGGGCGAAATTCTTTTAAGGGGGAGAGAGTGTGAGAACCCGTAATTTTCATTTTCTAGGTTTCTCGTATTTTAATGGCTTATTTTTTGCATTTTCGTGATTAGAAAAATTTCTAGATAATTTTAAGGAGCAGATATAATTTTTAGATGATTTTTCTAGTATCGAATGGATTTTGAGGAATTAAGAGCGTATACAGGACGTGGGACCCACTGGTGCGAAATGTTCGGAAAAATTCGGCCAACTAGATTAAGTTTTGAATACTGGAGTTAATTTACCGGGTGTTAAGAGATAAGTAGAGGTTGCAATTTGGATTGATATGAGAGAGACAAGTTAGGTAGATAGTTAATAAAAGGTGACAAGTGTCACCATTGGATTGGTGTTGAAGTAAGACCACTATTCCTATTCTTACCATTGACCAAATAAATAAAAAACTAACCAAAAAATTCACCATTTTCTCTTCTTCTTGGCCGACTCCTTTCAAGCACAAAGGAAAGAAAACTCTCCACAATTTTGGTCTCCAACCTTGCTCAATCTCCAACTTCAACCGGTTAAATTTGTAATTGCTCCATAAAACTCCTCCACTTAGTGATTTTGAGGTGATTGGTGAAGTTGTTTGGAAAGTTAAGGTGACCAATAGCTCTCTCTCTCTTGTTTTAAAGGTAAGTTGTGAAGAACCACCCTCCTCCTTTAATTGATGCTTAAATCATGCTTAGTGGTTGTATGAGATGCAAATTTAAGGGTTATTTCTTGATTTGTGGTTGAAATGATGAAGTTTTATTATTTTTGGGGATTTTTCTGTTTTAATATAAGCATGATTGTGTGGCTATCTATGATGATTGGAAATGGTCTATATTGACTCTAGGAGGTGGAAAAAGTGATTAATTGCAACCAATTTCTGTTTTGGAAGAAAATTGAAAAACCTAGGGTTCTTAAGGGAGCATTCTGTCCGAATTTTTAGGTACTAGATAGAGGCCGAATTGGCCTTAGCTAAAAACATGAAAGTTGTAGGGAATGACATTTTAGAGGTGCCTACAAAATTTCAGATCAATCGGAGCAGTGTAGAATGAGAAAAGTTGAAATTACTATTGCTATTCTGGTTTTACCCGAAATTGAGAACTGCGCCTGTAATTGGTTGTTTTGGCTGGAATTGCTTCCGAATTGGTTGTTGAGACCTTCTGATGAAATTTATCCCTGTTTCTTAGCTTTCAGCTGGTTTTGAAATTTCTGGATTTGGACTTGTTGAACCTGAGTTATGATGTTTCCGCTAGAATGAGTTTTGGTGAATCTGTTTTACGTTGTTGATGACGTATCTTGCATTTTTGACCTGTTTGCACTCAAAACTGGGTTGAGTGACCTTCTGTGATGTTGTAGCCCTGTCTTTTAGTTTCGAGATGGTGGGTCTTGTACCCTCATCCGATAAGTGTAGTGAAATTTGTGCCATTACCGCAAAATGAGGATAAAAACTATTTTTTTCAGGGCCAAAGCTAGTTACGTTTCCGAAATTTCTGGTTTCCTTTAATGTTTGTACATGCTTATGGAACCCTATTGGGGTCATGTTTGGCCTTGGTTTATGACTCGTTATCGAGTCTCATTGTATTTGTTTGCATGTTTTTAGGGCGTGACGGTGGTGCACAACGTTCTTTTGACGGAAGTGCATGAAACCACATTTGCTAGCGTGGTGAGTGTACTACTCACTTGTGTGTTAATATATGGCTTTGCTACTTGAACTTGGTGCTTTGAATGTTAATTGTGTGAGGACCCGTACTTTTCTTAATTGCACGTTTTCTGCATTTTCTTTATTAGAAAATTTTTCTAGATCAATTTTATGAGTAAATATAGTTTTTAAATGATTTTTCTAGTATCGGTTAGTTTTTGAGAAATTAAGAGCGTATATCGGACGTGGGACCCGCTAGTGCGAAAAATTCGAAAAATTTCGGCCAGTTAGGTTAAGTTTTGGATACTGGGTTTAATTTATCGGGTGTTATGAGATATTTAGAGGTACCAAGTGGATAGGTGTGAGAAAGACAAAAAAAGTTAGGCATGACATTAATGAGAGGGACAAGTGTCATGAAACCATTGGATGGGGACTTTGACTAACTTTTCTTAACTTTACTAAACATCCATTTTGACCAAATGTTTCTTCATTTTTCACCTTGTTGGCTGAAATTTTGAGGAGAGAAAAGAGAGGAAATCCTTCATCTTGTACTTCAATCCCTTGCTCCAATCTTGATTTCTAACCATTAAAAGTGAAGATTACTCCATCAAAGTTACTTATTAAGGAGGATTAAAGCTTCTAGTGGAGTTGTTTTGGAAGAAAAATTCCTAAGTCATCACCTTTCTTGATATTTGAAGGTATCATGTCTAGCCATCCTTCCTTTGTTCTTGATTATGTTAAATTAATGACTTGTGATAGCTAAAGAGATGTTTTAGTGGAAAATTTCTGACTTGAATGCAAAAATTTCCAGTTAAGGTTTCATTTCCTCAATTCTGCCCGTTTCTGTTTGACCAGGTTAGAGGCCGAATTGGCCTTAGCACAAAACATGAAAGTTGTAGAGAATGATGTTTTCTAGTTACCTGTAAATGTTCAGATCAATATGAGCTCGGTAGCCTATGAAAAGACCGAAATACCCCTGCCACCCTGTTTCTATCCGAGAATAATAATCAGCTTTGGTAATTGGGTAGTTTGACTGGGAATACTACCGATTTGGTTGTTGATGTCTTCTTAAGAATCATAGCCTTGTATCTTAGCTTTCAAATGGCTTTGGAATCACTGGAATTGGAGTTGTATATGCTGAGATAATTCGGAAATACCCAGACTGGTCTAGGTAGGAGTTCAGCGAACAGGGTTGTCTTTTCACCCAATCTGACCGTGACTTTTCACCATGATCCTTACCGAATTAGATTTTGGCTAAAACATGAAAGTTGTAGCCAATGGTATAAACTAGTAGCCTGTAAAATTACAGCTTGATCCGACTACTGTAACATGTGAGATGACCAAAATACCATTGACTGTCCATGAAACCTGTTTCGCGCCCAGAATTCTGTTTTTGTGTAGTTTTCCATTTTTGATCATGAAAATGCAGGATTTGGCCATGGAGGTCTTCATAATAAATGTAGGGTTGTGGCTTAGCTTCGAAACACCATAAGATACACTTCAATCGGACTTCGGTAGCCTGAATTATTGCTGTTTAACAATTGTGCGGTTAGCCAACCTGTTTGTGAGTTTCTGGTTTCATATATGTTAATTTTGACCTAGTTTCACTACAAACTGGACTGAGTGGCCTTCTTCAACATTTTAGCCCTATTTGTTTGCTTTGAAATGGTGTGTCTTACACCTTCATCCGATAATCGTAACGCCAATGGTGCCAAAACCGCAAAATGGTGTCAAAAACTGTTTTTATCCGGAAATGTTTCTAGCTTGATTTTTGTATTTATTTTTATATTTACATGACTTTAAGCCTAGTGAATGGCTTTTGGACATGAGATTATTCTATATGAGATGTTGGGACTGTTTTGAGGAACATAATGAAGCCATTAATGGCTGGAAAATAGGTAAACACAAAGGACATGCCGTCCGTTTATCTTCTTGTAATGTGAGCAAGTTAAAGTAATTTGGCGAATGTATTTTGTGACGAATTGGACGTATTTACTGAAAATGTTACCGGCTCTTTCAAAAGGTGGCCGAGGGCTAAATTTCTATTTGAACCTGTATATTTCCGCTTGGCAAATAAAATGATCATTTTACTATTCGAAAACCTAATACCTCTTTGGGTTGAAATTCCAAACGTTTACTTACTGTTTACCAAAATATAGAGGTTGACCTAGGGTTCTCTCGGCCACAAGTGAATAACTTTTAAGTGAAGTTTTAAGAGTGAAAGGGAGATAGTTTTGCCACTTTTCATGATTTTCATCAAGGCATAGAGTCTATTGATTTTGAGCTACATAAACAATTCCGGAAACAATACTTCTTAGCTTACCTTATTGGATTTTGATTTGTCGTTGGTTAAAGTGTTTTCTGCCGGAAATTTCATAACCTTTTTGAGTTTGGTTTCGCGGTTGGTTTATGAACCCTAGTAATTTCCGTCCACGGATCCATATGCTCTTTTGACACTTTAAAAGTCATTTTATACGTTTACTCGCGAGTAGTCGGGTAATCCTTGATTTCATCTAAACCATGCTAGATGGATTGTAATGTGTTCTTTGTTTACTTTTAGGTTTCATTGGTGATTGAGAAGTGGACGTTATTTTGCGTGTATAGGTGAGTGTTCCTTGTTTGTTATGTTTCATGACTATATGGCTGGTATGAATGTTTGATAATATGTTAAATGCTTTCAATGATTGTTAAAACGAGTCTTCTAGGCAAGTGTGTACTTTATCGCACTCGGCCTAGATGATTGTGAAAATTTCAATGATTCAATGATTGAAATGTTATTTGTGCATGAATGTAAGCCTTTTGGCTGAACTGGCCACTGCCCCTAGTTACCGGTCGTCTCGAGCCAGAAACGGACTCGGTCGGGCGATTAGGGACCTGGGTAAACGTTTTGGTATACTCGAGTATTACCTTGTAGGTTGGTGGAGGTTGGTGGAGCCTGGTGAATGAATGAATGAATGAATGAACGAATGAATGAATGAGGGTTTTACTTATATACAAATGCATTTTCAAATGATTGAAGGTATAAGGGAACGAAGGGAGAATGAATGAACGAATGAATGAACGAATGGCTCCTTGTGAGCACGTATCCTTTTAATGAAGGTGTTTATCGCTTTCTTTTGTATTTGAATTAGTAGTAACGTGTAATGAATGCATTGAACTTCTTGTTGCTTATGTGTTCGGAACCTCACTGAGCTTATAGCTCACCCCTTTAGTTTGTTTTCCTTAACAGGGGAAAGCGAGCAAGGATGAGAGCCTGTATAGACTAGCTGGGTCTAGCTCTTGGTTTTCTTTTGTAACGGTTCTCGCTCTAGTGCTTAGCACGGGCTGGTTGTATGGTGAATTGAGAACCTCTGTTTATTGACGGTTGTACTTCCTTCTGAGATATCTATGTATATAAGTTTTGTTTTAAATTTTGGATCCTCGTTTTGTTTTTTTTCTTGTGGTTCTATTTCTGATTTGTGTGAGTGAACGACTGAGTCCCGGCGAGAGCTGGGCAGGTGGTCTGCCGAACCCTTTGGTTCGCCTTAGGGGGAGGTGGGGCTGTCACAAATTGCTTGAAGTGAAAATGTACTTTATCACTCTCACTTATTGTTTCGCATGTTATTGGAAAGTTATTGGAATGTTATATGAAATGTTATATAAAATGAAATACATGACTTGGTGTCGTTTGGACGAGTCTCCAACGACTACAAATGTTATCAATGAGCTCAACCCCATTGGTAATTGATTGAATCGAGCCGGCGAGGGCTTGGTCGTGCCAATTAATGTGCCTTGGGGCAACGTTATATGGAATCTTGTAGTATCAGAGACTCTCAATTTCGGTTTACTCGAGTAATACCACAATGCAAGTGTTTGGATTTCAGGCCCGGTTGGGGAATGTTAGGTGGAAGGAATGGAAGTAAAGCGGAGTCTACGGTTGGTTCGGGTTGAAAAATGACGGAGAGTCAATGACATTCAATCAAGAAATGCAAACGAGAAAAGGGCTCTTGAGAGCCATCTGTATCCTTTTATCACCATATTTGACGTGTGCCTTTGCTTATTTTTACTATATTGAATGAAAGCTTGATGCTTATATGCACTTGGGTGCGTAAGTGATAGTATCTCACTGGGCAATTAGCTCACACCGTTTCTTTTGTTTTCCTTACAGGAATATGACTTTTTTGGAATGAATCTTGATAGATGGTTGCCGAATGACCTAGATGTATATTTCTTTTGTATTGTATATGAAGTGAAACCCTAAATGTATCTTTAGGGCCGTTTTCACTTTCAATTTGGCAAATCGTGTATATATTCACTTTTGACAACTTTTGTATGCTACTTTGGGTTGTAATTGCTCAAGTTCCATATGTGAATGTTTACTTGATTTTTGGTTGGGTTCTGACGGGTCAGTTACTATTCATGACCGACTCCGGATTTCATTTTTTTTATTTTGGGTTATTTTGCCCTTTTGCCTTGTTTACGCGCATTTATAAGTTCCGGAACGCAATAGATCGCTCTATACTGCACCGTTAGTCCTGGCGAGAGTTGGGCAGGCAGTCCGCTAACCTCTTTGGTTCGCCTTAGGGGAAAGTGGGGCTGTCACATACAGAAATTGTGATATTTGGGTTGGCGAACGGAAATTAGTAGTCGACCTCATTAGTCTGGCCATTAAGGGATATGATGTCATTCTAGGTATGGATTGGCTAGCTCATTACCATGCTCGAGTAGATTGTAGGATGAAAGTGGGAGAGTTTTGCATACCAGGTGAGGCAACGTTGAAGTTAGACGTGAGGGGTATGTTAGCCTCATCTGCGCTTATTTTAGGAATAAGGGCTAGAAAATTGCTTAGTTGTGGGGCGCACGGTTATCTAGCTTTTTTAGTTAATACTCCGGGAGAAAAGATTAAGTTGGACGACATGCCGATAATTAGTGAATATCCGGACGTATTTCCGGAGGAGTTGGGGTCATTGCCACCTGAAAGGGAGATTGAATTTAAGGTTGATCTAGTACCCGAAACTACTCCCATCTCTAAAACCCTTTATCGAATGGCACCTGTTGAGTTTAAGGAATTAAAGGTGCAATTGCAGGACTTGCTAGAACGGGGGTTCATACATGAGAGCGAGTCACCTTGGGGAGCTCCAGTGCTATTTGTTAAAAAGAAAGACGGGAGTTTAAGGTTATGCATTAATTATCGAGGACTGAATGCAGTAACTGTTAAGAATAAATATCATTTGCCCCACATCGATGAATTGTTTGATCAGTACAAAGGCGGTGGTGTTTTCTAAATTGGATCTGCGACAAGGTACTATCAGTTGAGAATCAGAAAGGAGGATGTTGCCAAAAAATGGCGTTAACACTCGTATGGGCATTTTGGTTTGCGGTAATGCCTTTTGGCTTAACCAATGCCCCAGCAGCGTTCATAGATTTAATGCATCGAGTGTTTAAACCTTACTTGGATAGGTTTGTAGTGGTGTTTATTGATGATATCCTAGTATATTCGAAATCTAAGGAGGAGCATGAACAACACTTGCGAATAGTGCTGCAAACCCTAAGAGAGCACCAATTGTTCGCTAAGTTCAGCAAGTGTGAATTTTGGCTGGAAAAAGTGGCGTTCCTTGGTCATATAATTTCACAAGATGGGCTTGCTGTAGACCCGGCGAAAGTGGAAGCCGTAGCCAAATGGAAGCGACCAGAGAATCCCACAGAGGTGCGAAGTTTTCTAGGTTTAGCAGGGTACTACCGCCGATTTATAAAGAACTTCTCGAGAATTGCGGGACCCTTAACTAACTTGACAAAGAAACAAGGAAAGCACATCTGGGATGTTAAGTGTGAGAGTAGTTTCCAAGAACTTAAGAAGCAATTGACTATGGCTCCAGTTTTAGCTTTACCCAATGGGAACGATAGCTACACGGTTTATACCGATGCCTCAAAAGAGGGGTTAGGGTGCGTGTTGATGCAAAATAGGAATGTGATTGCCTATGCTTCTCGAAAGTTAAAATCACATGAGTAGAACTATCCAACCCATGACTTGGAGCTTGCAGCTGTTGTGTTTGCCTTGAAAAAATGGCGACATTATCTATACGGTGTGACTTTCGAGGTATATACGGATCACAAGAGCCTTAAGTATCTGTTTTCTCAGAAGGAACTAAATCTAAGACAACGTCGGTGGGTGGAGTTCTTAGAAGATTACGATTGCACGATTAACTATCATCCCAGAAAGGCCAATGTTGTAGCAGATGCTTTAAGCCGAACGGCTCAACTAGGAAGTTCCATGGTGAGAGAGTAGAGCTTGTTGGAAGATGTAGGTGAGTGGAAACCTCGTCTGGAACCAAAGAAGGTGATTTTTGGAAATATTGAGGTGAAATCGACACTGTTGGATCGGATCAAAGAGGGCCAAGTGAAGGACCCAATGGTGCAAAAGTGGATGGAAAAGTTGAAGAAAGGGGAGTTGCCTAACTTTAACCTAGGTCCTGATGGAATCTTAAAGTTCTGAAATCGTGTCGTTGTACCTAGGGATGAGGAGTTAAAGAGGGAGATTTTGGAGGAATCTCACGGCTCTAGGTATACGGTGCACCCAGGAAATAATAAGATGTACCAAGATCTCAAAAGTCTGTATTGGTGGGAGAATATGAAGACGGAGATTGCTCAGTTTGTACAAAGGTGTCTTACGTGCCAACAAGTAAAAGCTGAGCATCAAAAACCGTCAGGTCTATTACAGCCTTTAGAGATCCCTGAATGGAAATGGGAGCACATAACAATGGATTTTGTATCAGGGTTGCCACGAACACAAAAGGGGCATGATGCGATTTGGGTAATAGTGGATCGATTAACTAAGACCGCATATTTCCTGGCAGTAAATATGAAATATTCTTTGGAGAAACTTGCCAAACTTTATATGGATGAAGTGGTAAGACTACATGGGGTACCAGTAAGCATTGTATCTGATAGAGACCCTAGGTTTGTATCCCGATTTTGGCAGAAATTGCAAGAGGCTCTAGGAACTAAGTTGAATTATAGCACAGCATATCACCCGCAAACTGATGGGCAATCTGAGAGAATCATTCAAACTCTTGAGGATATGCTGAGAGCCTGTATTATGGACATTGGAGGAAGTTGGAGCCGATACTTAACCTTGGTTGAATTTGCATATAACAATAGTTATCATTCCTCTATTCAAATGGCCCCATATGAAGCCTTGTATGGACGAAAGTGTCGATCTCCAATCCATTGGAATGAAGTAGGAGAGAGAAAGATTATAGATCCGGCTACAATACCATGGGTTGAGGAAGCATACGAACGGGTAAAGGTGATCCGCCAAAGACTTCAAACAGCCCAAAGCTGACAGAAAAGTTATGCCGATCATCGGAGGAAGGATTTGGAGTTCGAGATAGGAGATAAGGTGTTTCTTCGAATTACCCCGTTGAAAGGAAAGAGTAGAGCAGGAAAAGGGTTTTGCAACCACGGTACATAAGACCTTTCAATATACTTCAGCGAATAGGAAAGGTGGCTTATCGACTTGAATTACTAGCTAGTTTGTCTCGGATCCATGACGTTTTCCATGTTTCCTTGCTTAAGAAATATCATCCGGATCCGACTCACATTTTGCCACCCAAAGATGTTGAACTAGACGAGTCCTTAACCTATGAAGAACGACCTATTCAAATATTGGATCGGAAGGTGAAGGACCTGAGAAACAAGCAGATTCCATTAGTAAAGGTTCTATGGAAGCATCATGAAGTGGAAGAAGCAACCTGGGAACTAGAAAAAGACATGCAAGAGAAATATCCCGACTTGTTCACGACGAAAGGTATGAATTTCGAGGTCGAAATTCTCTTAAGGGGGAGAGAGTGTGAGGACTTGCAAATTCCTTATATTTTTCTCAAAAATGCCTTTTTATTTGGAAATTATTCATTTATTATAGCCTTACTACCCAATCATTCCACAATAAGTGCAAATGAACCTAGAAAGTAAGGTTTCATTTTTCGTTTTCAAGTTGGAGCAAGTTAG
>NC_040043.1:18281202-18347990 GCF_003713205.1 Coffea eugenioides | reverse complement strand
CGTGTTGTAAGGAGACTTTCCTTTATTTTTTTTGCTAACCTTTTTGCAGGTTAAGAATGCGATGCAAGAGGGATGGCTTGTGAGGACCCGAAATTTTTTTTTTCCTTATTTTTATCGTATATTACTGGTTTATTTAAATATTTATTCACCCGTTTTCTCCAAATAATTTATTTCAACCATTTTAAACCCATTTACATGAAACAATGTCTCACTTAAATTTTTAAAACGTCCCGTTAGCAAATTTAATTTTTCAGAGGCTCATTTAGTAAGGAATAATAAGTACACATTTTTCGAGGCAAAATTCGATCCGAGAGTGTAATAATCTTGGAGATTTGAGGACTCATGTTTATTCTTAAAATAGTTATTTTTATAATTATTTACCTTAGAGTTAGTTAATTATATCACCGTTACATAAATTTCTTGTAAGTTTCGCTTTATCACGCGTGAATCGGAAGTTCGCGTAAATCGAGCCGAAACAGGTAATTGGAGATTTAAGAAACTTATACTAGATTACTAAGAGTGAATAATTATAGTGTTATAAGAATTATATTAGAGGTTTAGTGCACAAGTGAAACAAACCCGAGAGAAAACGGACACGAAACCCTCGCTCGCGAGTACTATTCCTAGTTGACTTTTGTAGGAGTTTTGGCCACAAATTCATGAAGCTTCCAAGGGAAGATTCACAACACACAAACTCCCTCTTCTCTCTCCTCCATAGCTGGCCAACCTTCAAGGGAAGAAGAAGGGAAAAGCTTCACTCAATCTTGCACCATTCTTGCTCCAAATCCTTCAAAAATCATCACACAACTTCCATATAACTTGGAGAGCAACTTAAGCTTGGTGAAAGGCTCCTTCTTACGGTTTTTCTTGGAGCTTTGGTGACTAAAATTTCTGGTTTTTCAAGAGCTCAAGAGGTAGCTTTCATCTCCATGAATCCTCCCATTTTTTCTTCAAAGTTGGAGCTTGATTGCAAGGGTTTACTACTTAAGCATGGATTAGGCTAGCGGACTTGAGGAGTTTACTTTCTTGTTTTTAAATGTTAGGCTAGTGGTCTTTTGGTGACCTCTGGGTAGCAGGCTTGAGGTGTAAATGCTTGAATGTGATTGTTATGTGTGTAGATGAAAAGATTTTGGTTAGAACGCATGCGAAAATCGGAAGGAAGATTGCTATTCGGGTGATGGCCGAATCTGTCCTGTTTTTGCCGTGCCTTTATTGCGTATTTTTTACATGCTCAAATTGACTGTGATAACGTGATGTGATATATGTTGTATACTAATGTGTAGAAATTCTCTACCAAATATTTGGGAATTGTTGAGTAAAACTTGAAATTTCGAAATGTGAAGAAACCTGGAAAATGTGTTCAGACAGCTTGAACAGTGTCTTTGATCGCACATATCATTTTGTACAGACATCAAATTGAGTAGCATTTGTGGCATTTAAAACAGACAGTTGTAGCTTTCCAACTGTTAAATTCACTTTCTGGTTCGAAATGAGTGAGCCGTAGTGAGTCAGCAAAGTTGCTGTCCTGTTCTGATGGCCTATCCGAGAGAAAGGTAGAAGCTGCATTTTTGGGTCTCTATTTTCTCTCACTTATGAATTGATTTTGAAAACGATTTGTTCTGATGAAATGAATCACTATGATTCTAGTTTCCAACACCACCAACCATTTTCAATTCCAAGTTGTATTGAGTGAGATATGGTTCAATTTCCAAACTGCGACAAATCTGGAAAACCCTACTTTTTGGCTAGCCGACTGGTCTAGTTTAACTTGGGATGTTTTGTTTCGAAAATCTTGATGTCCATTGCTTGTCAAATACTTATGAAATGTTTCTTGGACCTTGGTTTAAAAAATGAATCAAATTGGAGTTGATCTCATTGGGCAAAATGTTTGAAAACGAAAGAAAACCAAAAAGACAGATTTGCTTTGGGAAATTTCTTGAACTTTGGTAGTTTTGTTAACTACCTTCCCATATGATTTTTTGTGTGAAAATTGATAGTGAAGCAGTCCTCATATGAAGGATGGTGTGTACCAAATTTGGTGTTATTCTAAGACCATTTAGATACCCAACTGAAGTTCCAAAGTTTGTTTTCAAATCTGGAAAATTCACAGAACAGTCTTCAATTTTGGCCAACTTTGAGCTGCTATATCTTGATGCTCAAAACTCCGAATCTAGTTCTGCTTCTGTGTTTGAAACCTTGATTGGAATTCTTATTGTGTTACGAATTTTAGGGGCTAGTTCACTTTTTACGAATTTTGCCAAATTTTCAAAGTTTACCAAAAAACATGACTGAAACTGCCTTGTTTACTCAGATCAGCCACTTTGAGCTGAAAAATGATTGCCTTTCATTTAGAATCTTGGAAAAGTGTCTTCTAGGAACTTTTAGTACTTTGAACCAAGATTCCAACGGTATAAAGTTTTCCAATTTTGGACCTATTGAGTGCAAGTTTTAACTTTTCTAAGTTGGACGTGCAAAAACTGAAATTTTCCAAGTTGATGAGAAATGAGTTTTTGGAAACTTTTCTCTACCCTTTGATAATGATTGATCATTTTAAATTTGATTTCATGAAGGAAATCAGTTTTTCTTGTGTGAATAAAACCTCACTTTTGAACCTTTATTTTGAGTGGCTAAGGTTCTTTGTTTGAGGTATTGACTAGTCTAAATGAGTGTAACATCTTTATTAATAAATACATGATTGTGAGTGAGAAATACTTGTTAATTGTTCAGGCGCTCAAGGAGATTTCGAAGGGAATCTCGGTGCGGACACTTAAAGCTTTGTTTGCTCATTTATTTTGAATCGGTGAGTGTCAAGTGCATGATTCGTTGTGTTTACTTGATTAATCTTACTTGTATACGTGAACATAACTTGATAAGACGAGTGTGTACTTTATCACACTCGTTCTCCTTTATTTGACTTATACGTGAACATGACTTGTATGTCGATCGGAGTGAACCTCGTCGACTATTATACGTGTACTCGTGGGGGACGCCCAAATCTCATTGGTCAATCTTGCGACTCGAGCTGGCATGGGCTTGGTCGAGAAGCTTGATGAACCATGAGAATATTACAAAACAAAACTTGATCTTTTGAGATCTTGTTCGGCATACTCGTGAAGTATCGCTCTTTTCGTGCGTGTTCTTAAAAAAACTTGATCTTTTGGGATCTTGTTCGGCATACTCGTGTAGTATAGCCCTTTTTGTGCGTGTTTGGTTACGGATCCGAGAGGGTGGAATGGTGGATGAAGGAAGTAGTAAGTGAAGTTTCTACGGACTTAATACCTACCCGGATAACGGAGTGTCATCACGAGGGGGTATCGGATCGAGCCTTGGCAAAGCAAGTGGAAATTAGCTCCTGAGAGCTCCCGTATCCTTAACAAGTGTGTTATATTATAAATTGTGAATTACTTAAACTTTCTGGCTTTAATTCTTGTACATATGTTATTGTTACTTGTTACTTGAACTACGTGTTCGCATGTGCATGTTTTGTTTTCTTTTCTTGGCCTCACGAGCATCCGCTCACCCCATTAGATTTGTTTTCCTTAACAAGAGCTGAACTGGAAAGGATTATGGAGAAGCCTACTTGATGGCTCTTTGACTAGAATTTTGGAATGTATTTGTCTAGATATCCTTTTGGGAAGTTGTATATTTTGGCAAGTGGATGTATTTTGAACTTGTAATGTAAGATTGAATATCTATGTATGGAAGTGACTTCTTTTCTTACGTTGTCTAGTATTAATAGTTATTATTGTATTAAGCTTGAACGGGAATCGTACTGAGTCCTGGCGAGAGCTGGGCAGGCGTTCCGCGGATACCCTTGCGTTCGCCCTTGGAAGAAGTGGGGGCATCACACGGCTGACCAAGACACTTCGAGTGGAGTACAAGTTGTGCTAGGTGGTCCGATGACTAGAGCTCGTGCCAAGAAACTTAAGGAGTCAATGCAAGCCCTAGTTTGTGCTATACACGATAGAGTTGGCCATGCGAATATTATTCAAGGGCTTGAGGAGGAAGAAACAACTCGTTACACTGTCATTCAAGTCATCGAGTCAAATGAGGCAAAGTTGGAAGATTCGCACGAAGATTAAAACATTCAAGTCTAGTCTAGTCCATTAGTGTTTGAGTCGTTTGTCTTGGTGTTGTTTAAGCATGGGTTTTAATGTTAATTACCTTGCTAAATTTAGTTGTTAATTGCTTCAATTAATTCGGCCAGATTAGGGTTAATGGGCCGAATTTTGTCATTAATTTTAGGAAATAAGTGGTTCCTAATCACATTAGATTTTGAGTCTATGCAAGGCTATAAATAGCCAAACACTTCCATCGTTCCATTAGTTTTCAAGAGATATCAGGATTTTGCGTGTTAAACACCTTTTCTCTTGTCCAAGAGAGTTTCTTTTGAATATTTGAGAAGTACTTGAGAGTAGTCAATGAACTTATCAATCAAGTATACACCTTGGTTGTGGCGTTCTTCTACCTTTAACATTGGTTCACTAAATCATTCGATTGTGGGTTGAGATTCAATTCAAGGTTCGCAATCTAGGGTTTAGAAGGTTCAAGTGTTATTCGGCAATTCAACTTGATTTTCTTCGTCTAGATCCGAGACTACATGGGATACGAGTTCATACCTTCGGGCGGGTTCGTATTAGCTGGTAATCAGAGCTAGTTGACATTATGAAGTACATCTTGTCGAGTCTTGTAAGTTTTCTTTGTGTTTCCAAGTCTGCTTGTTTGTTTTTTTGATAGTTGGTTTGCTAGGTTTTCCTTCTTGTTCTTGTTGCTTAATCCGTTGGTTGCTGTCCACACCTTGTTTGTGTTAAATATCCAAATTGTGTCTTGTTTTAACCTTGTCGCATCTTGTCTCAAGTAGTTGTCCAAATCTGGTTGTTGTTATTACTCATAAAGTCACTAGGGTTTTAGTTAATTCCTTGCTGTTTGAATTCTTACTCTTGTTTGCATCGTGTTTTGATCTTGTTAGTGTCTTCTCGTTCTTGTTTCTTGGTTCTTGAAGTCGTCTAAGAGTCAAAAAAAAAAAAAATCTGGTCGCATAGCTCTTGGAAGATCCGAACACAATCTAGGGTTTCTGTGAGGACTCGTAAAATTCTTTTTTTTAAAAAAAAAAAACCTATTTTTGGCTCATTTAATTATTTATTTGGATAATTGCCCCGAATATTATTTTCTATCCTCATTAGACCTAAATACATGGAATTATAGCTTCATTATATTTCTAAAGTGACTTGTTTCAAAAATTAATTTTTGGAAGCTCGTTTAATGAAAATAGTGAAAACGTGTTTGGAAATTTTACCCGATTAAGGGTACTATAAGTTTGGAAAATTGGAGAATCATATAATGGTCCTTAAATAGGTAATTTTATGTTTAAGTACTCAAGTGATAGTTATTAGTACTATCGTTATAAGAAATTCTTGGAGGTTTCGCTTTATCGCGCTTAATTTGGAGATACGCGTTTTTACACGAGCGATTTAATTGAGGGATTTTAGACCCTTATTTTGGGACAATTAAGAGTGAATAATATTAATATGAATACAAGTACATGAGAGGTTTAGTGCACTATTGAAACAAATGCAAGAGGAATTGAGCACGAAACGCACGCGTGCGCGCGTGAGAGAGAGTTGACTTTTGCTCTAATTCTAGCCACACAAATGAAGCTTCCTTAGGAAGCCAAATTTAGACCAAAACACTCTCTTTCCTCCTCACAAAGCAGCCAGCCATCCTTGTGCAAAAACAACTCAAGTTCTTCAAAATTTTCCTTCACAAAATCTTCATCAATCTTCATCCAATTCCTTCCAAATTTCACACACACTTAGCTTAATAGTTGGAGATCACATTAAGCTACAAAAGAGAGCTGCAGTCCACGGTTTTCTTGGACAAGGAGGGAGCCGAAATTCTGCCTTTGTTCATCACACAAGTAGGTGATGATCCAACCTTCAAATCTTGGTTTATGGAAGTAGAATTTCACGTGTAAACTCTTGTATGCATGTGGGTAGTGTGAGAACCCGTAAATTTCATTTTCTAGGTTTTAGAATTTTTCCTGGCTTGTTTTCTGCATTTCCGTGATTAGAAAATTTTCTAGGTAGTTTTAAGGAGCAGATATAATTTTTAGATGATTTTTCTAGTATCGAATGGATTTTGAGGAATTAAGAGCGTATACCGGACGTGGGACCCACTGGTGCGAAAAGTTCGGAAAAATTCGGCCAACTAGGTTAAGTTTTGAATACTGGAATTAATTTATCAGGTGTTAAGAGATAAGTAAAGGTTACAATTTGGATTGATATGAGAGAGAAAAGTTAGGTGGATATTTAATTAAAGGTGACAAGTGTCACCATTTGATTGGGGCTTACCTTAAGACCTTTCTTACCATTGACTTAAATAACCAAAAATGACCAAAAATCTTCAAGAAAACAACAAGAAGAAGCCGGCCCTCTCTTGCTCTCTTTCTCTCTCTCTTACTTCAAGCATAAGGAAGAAAACACTTCAATCTTGTCCCAAATCATCACAACTAACCATCCAACCTTGAAATTACTCCATAAAACCTCTCCAATTAGAGATAGTGAGTGGATTTGTGGAGTTGTTTGGCAAGTTAAGGTGGTCCATAGCTCTCCCTCTCTTGTTTTACTAGGTGAGTAGTGATTGAACCTTCTCCTTCACCTAATGAAGCTTAATTTGTGCTTAGTGGTAGTTAAAATGTTGAATTTTGTGGTTTATTTCTTGATTTTGGATGAAGTGGTAAAGTTTTCCATTTATTGGGGATTTTTCTGTTTTATTATAAGCATGATTATGTGGCTATCTATGATGATTGGAAATGGTTTATAATGACTTAAGGAGGTGAGAAAGGTGATTAATTGCAACCAATTTCTGTTTTGGATGAAAATTGAAAAAAACTAGGGTTCTTAAGGGAGCATTCTGTCCGAATTTTTAGGTCCTATATAGAGGCTGAATTGGCCTTAACTCAAAACATGAAAGTTGTAGGAAACAACATTTTAGAGGTGCCTACAAAATTTCAGGTCAATCGGAGTAGTGTAGAAAGAGATAAGTCAAAATTACTATTGCTGTTCTGGTTTTACCCGAAAGTGAGAACTGCCCCTGTAATTGGTTGTTTTAGCTGGAATTTCTTCCGAATTGGATGTTGAGGCCTTCTTATGAAATTTAGCCCTGTTTCTTAGATTTCATCTGGTTTTGGAATTTCTGTATTTGGACTTGTATAGCCTGAGTTATGATGTTTCCGCTAGAATGCATTTTGGTGAATCTGTTTTACGTTGTTGATGAAGTATCTTGCATGTTTGACCTGTTTACACTCAAAACTGGGTTGAGTGACCTTCTGTGATGTTGTATCCCTGTCTTTTAGCTTCGAGATGGTGGGTCTTGCACCCTCATCCGATAAGCGTAGTGCAATTTGTGCCATTACCGTAAAATAAGGACAAAAACTGTTTTTTTCAGGGCCAAGTTAGTTACATTTCCGAAATTTCTGGTTTCCTTGATTGTTTGGATATGCTTATGGAACCCTATTGGGGTCATGTTTGGCCTTGGTTTATGACTCGTTATCGAGTCTCATTGTATTTGTTTGCATGTTTTTAGGGCGTGACGGTGGTGCACAACGTTCTTTTGACGGAAGTGCATGAAACCACATTTGCTAACGTGGTGAGTGTACTACTCACTTGGGGGTTAATATATGGCTTTGCTACTTGAACTTGGTGTTTTGAATGTTAATTGCTTGAAGTGAAAGTGTACTTTATCACTCTCACTTATTGTTTTGCATGTTATTGGAATGTTATATGAAATGAAATACATGACTTGGTGTCGTTTGGACGAGTCTCCAACGACTACAAATGTTATCAAGGAGCTCAACTCCATTGGTAATTGATTGAATCGAGCCGGCGAGGGCTTGGTCGTGCCAATTAATATGCCTTGGGGCAATGTTATGGAATCTTGTAGTATGATAGACTCTCGATTCCGGTTTACTCGAGTAATACCACAATACATGTGTTTGGATTGCGGGCCCGGTTTGGGAATGTTAGGTGGAATGGAATGGAGGTAAAGTGGAGTCTACAGTTGGTTATTGTTGAAATTGACGGAGAGTCAATGGCGTTTGATCAAGAATTGCAAACGAGGAAAAGGGCTCTTGAGAGCCAACCGTATCCTTTTATCCTCATTATTGATGTGTGGCTTTACTTAATTTTGGTAAATTGGACTGTTGAGCTGGATGCATCTATGAACTTGGTTGTTTGAGTTGTATTCTCACTGGGCAATTAGCTCACCCCGTTCCATTTGTTTTCCTTACAGGAATCTGACTGCTTTTGGAATGCTTTTGAATTAGTTGCCGAATGAACTAGATGGCTATAGTTTTTGAAATGTATAGCTTATGACTTGAAACCATGAATGTGCCTTTGAGGCCGTTTTCACTTTTCATTTGGCAATCGCACATGTATTAACTTTTGGCTTGTAATCGCTGCATTGTATGTTGTATAGGTGTTTTTATTGTTTGATTGGGTTGCGGACAGGTTCGACTTCCAAACGGCAAAAGAAAAAAAGTTGGCGAGGACTGCCTGGCCTGAATCCGGCCAGGAATCCGGCCAGAAACTGGCCGGATTGTCGGTCGGATTGCCTGGGGAAAAATTTGAATCCGGGCTGTTAGCCACTGGACAGTATCCGGCCAAGAATCCGGCCGATAATCCGGCCAGATTCCGGCCGGATTCCACTGTTCCAGGCACTATTCTTCGTTTTCATTTTTTTTTATTTTTTTATTTTGATACTTGTGGCTTGTCCGAGCGCGCTTTATTTTCCCGAATCGTTTTAAATCGCGTGTAACTACTCGTTAGTCCTGGCGAGAGCTGGGCAGGCAGTCCGCTAACCCCTTTGGTTCACCTTAGGGGAAGGTGGGGCTGTCACAGGTGGTATCAGAGCCTAGGTTTGAATTAGCCTGGGTGTTATAGGAATGCTTGATTTGAGGGTTTATTGTTTATGGCCTTTAAGCTTATATTTATGGTTAATTGTTCTTTTGGTGTAGGATGGCCGGACAGGGTGAACCTAGTGCTAGTCCTTCGGGCGTGAGACCTCGCAGAGCACTCCCAGTGATCCCGTATCAGATACGGCCAGGAGGTGCCGTCATTCGTTGAAGCCCGTCTAACCGTCTCCGACGGTGCGAGTGTAAACATAAGTACGCCTATCCGAACGCTCTGGTGTTTGCTCTGGACAAGGAGCGTAAGGTGTTGGCCAGAGAGAATGCTCGACTTGAGGTCGAAGTGACCCAACTTAGGGCGGCCAATGAGAAACAGGCCGAGCGCGATGAGCATTTGAAGTACGACGTACTTGATGTAGAGGAGAGGGTTGATGACCTCTGCGCTCAGCTGAAGGAGGTCCAAGAGCGCGAGAGTAAGCGAGCTCGCAAGGTGAAGGTTCGAGCTGCATCGATCCTGAACCTTTGCGCGGACGTAGTCGAGGGCGTGAGTGACGAGGACTCTTGTGCGGGTCCTGAGGCTGGGGTTGGATCCACTCCGTCGGGTGGGTCTCATAGCTCGTCATCGGTCTAGGTTACGACTCCTAGAGTTGTTTTGGATAGTTTTGGCTTTGTATATAGGGCGGATAGGAAGAAGGGCCTTAGCTAGTCATTTTGTACGGCTAGATTAGCTACGTGTATATTTCTTTTGATGAGGCCGTTCCCTTGGGGATTGTCCATGCTTGTACTTGACTTGACTGAACTTGCCTTGACTGATTGTATATATGTGTGTTGTTTGCCTTGTTTGGAATGTATACATGTGTGTTTGGAAAGTTTTGAGTTACTTACCTGCAATGTTTTATATTGGTTTAGTACCCTTGCCTAGATCAAGTAAAAGGTTATGGAAGGAACACGTAGTGGACGGGGACGTGGGCGCGGTAATAGACAACCCACACCGGATAGGGGTACTGGGGAAACCTCTGCTGGACCTAACCCTGACCCCAATGTACAAATCGCTGCCGCTATGCAGCAAATGACTAACCTACTAGCACAAGTAGTGCAGCAACAAGGCCAGAACCCAAACTCTAATCCTGGAAACCCCGGAAACCCTGGCAATCATGTCGAGAGCGAAGACAGAGCTCTCGAACGTTTCCAAAAGTTTGCTCCACCCAAATTCATTGGGGGACCTGATCCGGATATTGCCGAGCGATGGCTCGAGAAGATGGTCGATATTTTTGCGGCTTTGCACTACACCGATGAACGGCAGGTGACTTTTGCCGTATTTCAGTTGGAAGGGGCGGCCCGTTCCTGGTGGAACATCATACGATAAAAATGGGAACGGGAACAAACGCCCAGGACTTGGGTGAATTTCATCCAGGAATTCAATGCGAAATTCTTCCCTCCTCTAGTTCAGGAGAGGAAGGAAGACGAGTTTATTCGACTCCGCCAAGGAACTCAATCGGTGGCAGAATACGAGAGCCAGTTTACCCGTTTGTCCAAATTTGCGTCTGAACTGATCGTGACGGAGCAACGGCGAATCAGGCGTTTCATCCAGGGCTTGAACGTCGAAATCCAAAAGGGCCTCGCAGTGGCACAAATCACTGCTTTTAGCGAGGTCGTAGAAAAGGCCCAAAGGGTAGAGAGTGCTAGATTGCAGGTCCGGAACTTCCAGGCGAAAAAGCGGGGCTTTCCTGGAAGCAGCTCCGGACAAGGGGACAAAGGTACTCCCTCCAAGTTTGGACGCAGAGCTGGAGGTGGACGACAGTCAGGTTCCGGCAGAGGGGCTCAGTCTAGGGGCGGCCCAGCCGGGAGAGGCCAAGGTGGAAACTTCCAGAAAGGCTCAGGTTCGGCGTCCCGTGGACCTTGCGGGTACTGCGAAAAGCCGAATCACTCTGAAGACAATTGCTGGAAGAAGGGAGGCAAATGTCTGCGTTGTGGAAGTGCAGACCACAAGCTTGCTACCTGCCCACTTATGACGCAAGAAGGAAGGGGAGCTCAAACCACGTCAAAGACCAATACGGGACCGAATAAGGGGAATGAGGCGAAACCTAAAGTGCCAGCTCGAGTCTATTCCTTAGAACCTCGACAGGTCCCAGATTCCTCAGAGGTCGTAGAAGGTACGATCCCTATTTTCCACCGTTTTGCCAAAGTTTTAATTGATCCTGGTGCCACCCATTCCTTTGTTAACCCTGATTTCATGTGTGGCATCGATATAAAACCTGCTAGTTTACCATACGACCTAGAAGTTAGTACACCTACGGGGAATCAATGGTTGGTTACTAGTATGGTTTATAGGGATTGTGAAGTGTGGGTAGGAGAGAAAAGATTGTTAGGGGACTTGATAAGTTTGGTCATTAAGGGGTATGATGTGATATTGGGCATGGACTGGCTAGCCAAGTATAATGCCCAACTGGATTGTAAAACGAAAGTGGTGGAATTCCGTATCCCTGGTGAGGCAACCATAAGGTTGGATATAAGGGGTAGGTTAGCCTCATCTGCTTTGATTTCGGGCATTCGGGCTAGGAAATTGCTAAGTAGAGGGGCGCAAGGATTTTTGGCCTTTTTGATTAACACCCCCACGGATAAGTTGAAAGTGGAGGATGTGGCCATAGTGAAGGAATTTCCGGACGTGTTTCCTGATGAATTAGTAGCCTTACCTCCGGAAAGAGAAATTGAATTCAAAAATAGACCTGCTACCGGGATCCTCACCCATCTCAAAAACACCATACCGAATGGCTCCTGCCGAACTCAAGGAGCTAAAGTTGCAATTACAGGACCTTTTGAAGCGGGGATTCATTCAAGAAAGTGGGTCTCCTTGGGGAGCTCCTGTACTGTTTGTGAAGAAAAAAGATGGTGGTTTGAGGATGTGTATTGATTATCGGGGCCTGAATAATATTACAATTAAAAATAAGTATCCACTGCCCCATATCGATGAGCTATTTGATCAGTTGCAAGGAGCGGTGGTCTTCTCGAAACTGGACCTCCGCCAAGGGTACTACCAGTTACTAATCAGGAAGGAGGATATTCCGAAGACTGCCTTTAACTCGAGATATGGGCATTACGAGTTTGCAGTGATGCCCTTTGGACTAACCAATGCTCCTGCCGCCTTCATGGACCTAATGCATAGGGTTTTTAATCCCTACCTAGATCGATTTGTTGTAGTCTTCATCGATGACATCCTGGTCTATTCCAAGACCCGTGAAGAGCATGAGCAACACTTGAAGACTGTCTTGCAAACCCTGAGAGACCATCAACTGTATGCCAAGTTTAGCAAGTGCGAATTTTGGCTGGAGAAAATTGCTTTTCTGGGGCACGTAATCTCTCAAGAGGGTATTTCAGTCGACCCGGCGAAAGTAGAGGCTGTGACTAATTGGAAGAGGCCAGAAACTCCCACAGAGGTCCGCAGCTTTCTAGGACTGGCTGGATATTACAGGCGTTTTATCAAAGACTTCTCCAAACTAGCCGGTCCTCTAACCGATTTGACGAAGAAGCATGGTCGGTTCTTATGGAACGCCCGAAGTGAGACAAGTTTTCAGGAATTAAAGAAAAGATTGACCATGGCTCCAGTTCTAGTCTTACCAAACGGGGTGGACGGATATGCTGTGTACACTGATGCATCCCGAGAAGGCTTGGGTTGTGTATTAATGCAAAACCGAAATGTGATCTCTTTTGCCTCGAGGAAGTTAAAACCCCATGAGCAAAATTACCCGACCCACGATCTGGAGCTAGCTGCAGTTGTTTTTGCTCTGAAGAAGTGGAGGCACTATTTATATGGAGTAACTTTCGAGGTTTACTCCGATCATAAAAGTCTGAGGTATCTTTTCTCACAGAAGGAATTAAACATGAGGCAGCGACGGTGGATGGAATTTCTGGAGGATTACGACTGTACCATCAACGACCATCCGGGAAAAGCAAACGTGGTGGCCGATGCCCTAAGTCGCAAAGCTCAGGTCGCGAGTCTAATGATCAAAGAGTGGGAATTGTTAGACTTCGTGTGTGAATGGAAACCCTGCCCTGGGAGCCATAAGGTGATTTTTGGCAATATTAAAGTGACTTCCACTCTTTTGGAAAGAATTAAAGAAGCTCAAAAGGAGGATCAGATGGTACGAAAGTGGGGAGAGAAAGTAGAAAAAGGGGAAACCACTGATTTCAATTTTGGTCCTGAGGGTATTTTAAAATACCGAAGTCGCATAGTGGTGCCGAAGAATGAATCGTTGAAAACGGAGATTCTGGAGGAAGCCCATCGATCTAAGTATACAATCCATCCGGGTAGTAGCAAGATGTATCAAGACCTGAAAGGAACCTATTGGTGGGACAATATGAAGAAGGAAATTGCTCTGTACGTGCAAAAATGTCTCATTTGCCAACAAGTGAAAGCAGAGCATCAAAAACCATCGGGCTTGTTACAACCTCTTGAGATACCTGAATGGAAGTGGGAGAACATCACCATGGATTTCGTTTCAGGATTGCCACGAACGCAGCGAGGACATGATGCCGTTTGGGTGATCGTCGACCGGTTAACCAAATCGGCTCATTTCTTGCCGGTGAACATGAAGTATTCCATGGACAAGTTGGCTCAACTGTACATGGACGAGATTGTAAAGTTGCACGGTGTTCCGGTGAGCATCGTCTCCGATCGAGATCCACGATTCGTATCTCGGTTTTGGCAAAAGTTCCAAGAAACCCTAGGGACGAAACTCAACTTGAGCACAACCTATCACTCTCAGACGGATGGACAATCAGAATGAACTATTCAAACTCTCGAGGACATGCTACGAACTTGCATTCTGGATTTCGGAGGCAACTGGGGTCAACATATGACCTTGGTAGAGTTTGAGTACAACAACAGCTACCATTCGTCGATTCAAATGGCTCCATATGAAGCATTTTATGGACGAAAATGCCGATCACCAATTTACTGGGATGAAGTTGGCGAGAGGAAGGCATTGGATCCAACCACTATTCCTTGGATGGAGGACGCTCGAGAAAAGGTCAAGTTGATACGGTAACGACTCCAAACAGCTCAAAGCCGACAAAAGAGCTACGCAGACAATAGAAGGAAAGATTTGGAGTTTGAGGTTGGAGACCACGTATTTCTTAAAGTCACCGCTTTACGGAGTGTCACGGTAGGCAAAGGAAAGAAGCTTCAACCGAGGTTCGTTGGACCCTACAAGATTCTGCAAAGAATAGGAGCGGTAGCGTATCGATTAGAGCTGCCGTCCAGTCTCTCTCGAATTCACGACGTTTTCCACGTCTCGATGCTCAAGAAGTACTATCCTGACCCCTCCCATGTCTTACAACCAGAGGAGATCGATGTGGACGAATCGCTTGCTTACGAAAAAAAACCTGTCCAAGTACTTGACCGGAAAGTCAAAGAGCTTAGAACCAAGCAGATTCCTTTAGTGAAGATACTATGGAGAAACCATGGGGTAGAGGAAGCGACCTGGGAAGTGGAAGAGGAGATGCGAACGAAATACCCTAACCTTTTTGTGAGTTAAGGTGAGAAATTTCGAGGGCGAAATTCTTTTAAGGGGGAGAGAGTGTGAGAACCCGTAAATTTCATTTTCTAGGTTTTAGAATTTTTCATGGCTTGTTTTCTGCATTTCCGTGATTAGAAAATTTTCTAGGTAATTTTAAGGAGCAGATATAATTTTTAGATGATTTTTCTAGTATCGAATGGATTTTGAGGAATTAAGAGCGTATACCGGACGTGGGACCCACTGGTGCGAAAAGTTCGGAAAAATTCGGCCAACTAGGTTAAGTTTTGAATACTGGAATTAATTTATCAGGTGTTAAGAGATAAGTAAAGGTTGCAATTTGGATTGATATGAGAGAGAAAAGTTAGGTGGATATTTAATTAAAGGTGACAAGTGTCACCATTTGATTGGGGCTTACCTTAAGACCTTTCTTACCATTGACTTAAATAACCAAAAATGACCAAAAATCTTCAAGAAAACAACAAGAAGAAGCCGGCCCTCTCTTGCTCTCTTTTCTCTCTCTTACTTCAAGCATAAGGAAGAAAACACTTCAATCTTGTCCCAAATAATCACAACTAACCATCCAACCTTGAAATTACTCCATAAAACCTCTCCAATTAGAGATAGTGAGTGGATTTGTGGAGTTGTTTGGCAAGTTAAGGTGGTCCATAGCTCTCCCTCTCTTGTTTTACTAGGTGAGTAGTGATTGAACCTTCTCCTTCACCTAATGAAGCTTAATTTGTGCTTAGTGGTAGTTAAAATGTTGAATTTTGTGGTTTATTTCTTGATTTTGGATGAAGTGGTGAAGTTTTCCATTTATTGGGGATTTTTCTGTTTTATTATAAGCATGATTATGTGGCTATCTATGATGATTGGAAATGGTTTATAATGACTTAAGGAGGTGAGAAAGGTGATTAATTGCAACCAATTTCTGTTTTGGATGAAAATTGAAAAAACTAGGGTTCTTAAGGGAGCATTCTGTCCGAATTTTTAGGTCCTAGATAGAGGCTGAATTGGCCTTAACTCAAAACATCAAAGTTGTAGGAAACAAAATTTTAGAGGTGCCTACAAAATTTCAGGTCAATCGGAGTAGTGTAGAAAGAGATAAGTCGAAATTACTATTGCTGTTCTGGTTTTACCCGAAAGTGAGAACTGCGCCTGTAATTGGTTGTTTTGGCTGGAATTGCTTCCGAATTGGATGTTGAGGCCTTCTGATGCAATTTATACCTGTTTCTTAGCTTTCATATGGTTTTGGAATTTCTGGATTTAGACTTGTAGAGCCTGAGTTATGATGTTTCCGCTAGAATGCGTTTTGGTGAATCTGTTTTACGTTGTTGATGAAGTATCTTGCATGTTTGACCTGTTTAGACTCAAAAATGGGTTGAGTGACCTTCTGTGATATTGTAGCCCTGTCTTTTAGTTTCGAGATGGTGGGTCTTTCACCCTCATCCGATAAGCGTAGTGCAATTTGTGCCATTACCGCAAAATAAGGACAAAAACTGTTTTTTTCAGGGCCAAGTTAGTTACATTTCCGAAATTTCTGGTTTCCTTGATTGTTTGGATATGCTTATGGAACCCTATTGGGGTCATGTTTGGCCTTGGTTTATGACTCTTTATCGAGTCTCATTGTATTTGTTTGCATGTTTTTAGGGCGTGACGGTGGTGCACAACGTTCTTTTGACGGAAGTGCATGAAACCACATTTGCTAACGTGGTGAGTGTACTACTCACTTGGGGGTTAATATATGGCTTTGCTACTTGAACTTGTGGCTTGTCCGAGCGCGCTTTATTTTCCCGAATCGTTTTAAATCGCGTGTAACTACTCGTTAGTCCTGGCGAGAGCTGGGCAGGCAGTCCGCTAACCCATTTGGTTCGCCTTAGGGGAAGGTGGGGCTGTCACAGGTAGTCTTTTGTATGGTGGATTTTTGTTGTGTGGGCTCTATGAACTCCCACTTTTGATGGAATTAATGGTGGTTTAGTGCTTAAATTAGTGGATTAATGTTGTATTGTTGGTAGAAAATCAAAAGAGGTGCTGGGGCAAAAGTGATTGTTTTACCCCTGCCTTGTCCGACCACTTTTGTGCAAAATTTTGAGGTTATAATGGCTTGTTTATGTTGTTTACATGTTATATTGGTTTTGTAAAAAGTTTATTGAAAAATAACTTGATTTGGTCTCTCAAATGTTGAAATTTCGAAAGGTTAGAAAACTGGAATTTTGTTCCCGGATTGCCCTGGCAGTCTTCTTTTTTCGGCCATGACTTGTTGCTCCGATGTCAAAATCGAGTGCCGTTTGTGGTATTTGAAACTAGACATTCCCAGCTTTCCATTGGTATAAAATGAATGTCCTGGTTCCACTTGAGCAAGCCAAACCATTCGTTTGAAATCCACTGTCCTGTTTCGTTGCTTCCTGGAAGGCAGAACATGAGCTGCAACTTGATGCTCATGAATGACCTGGTTATAGACAGATTTTGAAATTGGTTTCTTCTAAGAAAATATAGCCTTATGAGTCTATTTTATAATGCCACCAACCACGTTCAATTCCAAGTTGAATTGAGGGATTTATGATCGAAATTCAAAACTGACTTTGTGAACAAAAACAGTGTTTTGGACAGATTTGAAACTAACAATGACTTGGGACTTGTTATCCGAAATTTTGGTAATTAATCACCTACAAAATGTGTATTGGATACCTCTTCGACATTGTCTATGCACATGGACCGGGCTTGAGGTGTGACGCCCTGACAGAAAGAGGGTTTTCTTTTACATAGATTTTGGTTGGACGAGTGGAGGAGCGCAGCTTTTGAACTTGGAAAGAAGAAAAATTTTGCAAAAAAGTGAAAGGTGCCAAATCCGGCCGGAAATCCAGCCAGTTTCTGGCCGGATACATGGCCGGATTGCCTTGGAGTTTTGAAAAAAAACGAGTTTAGCCACTGCCTTGAATCCGGCCAAGAATCCGGCCGGATTGTGACGTGTCACAGTTGTTTTGATTGCTTTTTGTCCTCATTTTTGCTCCTGCTCAACCGAGGCTTTTGAGAGAAAGAAAGAAAGAACTCTTCAATTTTCTAGTTTCAATTTCTACTCAAAATCTTGAGTTTTAACCGATGGTTTTGGAAAATATTTCACACAAGTGCTCTCTAGGGTGGTTTAAAGCTTTTGATGGATTGATTTTGGATGGGAAGCCCTAAGTTGATTGCTTTCTTGAAGTTGAGGTGAGTTGGATAAACAAGTCTCCTTTTGTTCTAATCTTGGTTAATTAAGGGTTTGTGATGGTTAAATGTGTTGTATTGTGGAGTATTATATGGGTTGAAGGAATTTATGGTGAATTTCTGATTTATTGGGTATTTTTCTGATTTAATATGATTATGGTGAGTTGGCCTTGAATTGATGGATTGAAATGGTGTTAAATGGAGCTTGTATGCGTTAATTGCCATCGTTTGCAGGAAATTTATGGTTTGTGCGGAAATTCCGGTTTCTAGGGTTTTATTTGGGGTTTTTCTAATGGTTGGCTTTAAGCTTCTAATTGGCTTGATTTAAGGGGGAATTGTGGCCTAATTGAATGTATGATGTTGCTTATGAACCCAATGGGTGATTGTGGATAATTGTTATGAGAATTGGTATTTTGATTGTAGGTTGGACAAATAAGAAATTAAGGGGAAATGCTATCCGAACTTTGAAAGGGCTTGATTGCTTTGCGTTTGTGATTTAAGGCTTGGATTTGAGTAAGGCAATGATATTTGACGGATGGTTCCTGAGCCGTGGAGGTGAGTGACCCCAAACTATTGCTAAAACTTCTTGTGAAATGTTTCTTGCATTATTTACTCGACTGCATCTCATGCATGCTTGCATGTGAATTCATGATATGATTTTGGCTTCAATGAGTTCTTGGGTAATCTTGTGCTGAACACCAACGTCTCCACCTCTGTTCACTTGGAGCAAATGGCTCCGGAGCTCAAAAAGGGGATCCCTCTTACTGTTTACTGTTACTGGATCTTTTGAGCGTTGGGTGTTCAAGTGCTATGATTTCACTGGCTCACGAGAGCAATAAACGGACATGTGATCTCTGAATCATGACATCATCGAAATGATCGAAATGTAATATTGTGAAATATACTTGATTACTGATTTTACTGGTTGATTAAAGTGCTCCATGTGAATGGTTGGATTATCTCCTGTACTGTTGAAGTTTTAGTTCGATCTTGTGTAATATTTGAGACTGCGATTGTACTTGTATTTATATGAGAACTGAGGATCTTTGTCTTATTCGGGAAAATTGTATTGCTTTGATTTCTTGAGGTTTTAGTTGATAGTGCAAGTGATTAGTTTCCGCTTTGCTTTTGATCTGTAAATGGAATTGGATGTTTATTGTTTTCGATTTATATTGTATTTGGATTGAGGACCGTAGTAAACGACTGAGTCCCGGTGAGAGCTGGGCAGGTGGCCCGCCGAACCCTTTGGTTTGCCTTAGGGGGAGGTGGGGCTGTCACATGAGGTACTTTGTTGGCCAAACGTTTTGAAAACGGAAAACGGAACATACAAGGCAGATTTGCCTTGAAGTTCTTGGAGTTTTCGTGATTTTGTTAACCAACTTTCCGAATGAATTTTCCTGTGAAATTTGGTAGACGAATAGCCCTTATATGGTAGGATAAACCTACGAAATTTTGTGCCATTTCAAGTTCGTTTCAATGTTCAACCGATGTCCCAAAGACAGTGATTTAAATCTGGAAAATGGTAAACAGGTTCCAAATTTCAGCAACTTTGAGCTACCGTATCTCGGTGCTCAAAACTCCGATTCTCATTCCGCTTGCTTTGTTTTAAACCTTGGTTGCAACTCTAATTGTGTTCCAAATTTGAATGACTGGTTCGCAATGGGTGAATTTTACCGAATTTTCAAACTTGGCCAAAAACCAATCCCGAAAGCTGTCTTCATGTTCAAAACAACAACTTTGAGCCAATTTTTGAATACTTTCCGTTTGGAATCATGGAAAAGTGTATTCTATGAACTTTTAGTACTTTGGAAGAGGTTTCCAAAGGTACCAAGTTTTCCAATTTTCGACTTGTAAAGCGTGAGATACGATTTTTCTAATGTATCGTATCAAAACTGAAATTTTCCGAATTCCTAGGAAATGCAGTTTTTCAAGTGCTCCTTATTTCTTCGATATTACTTGAACGTTTTAAACTTGATTTCCAAGATGAAAACTCAATTTCTCTTGTACTTTGAAACCCCACTTGAGAGCCTTGATTTAGGATAATTAAGGCTCGTTTTACGAGACTTTCTAAGATTGTACTATGGTACGATCTTCTTTAATAGTAGGGGTTTATAAATGATAGTCTATTATTATTTGCTTAGGCGCACACGAGGACCTTCAAGAGGATCCCACGGTGGACGCTTGAACTTCAATTGAATCTACTTGCTCTTGTTACTTGGTGAGTGTCAAGTGTATGACTACTTGAACTCTATGGACTTGATTCATGCTTGGCTTACTTGATTACATGCTTAGCCTACTTGGTTTTGAAAAATGGAGTTGAGTGTGTACTTTATCGCACTCGTTCTCATTTGAAACAAATGACTCATGCTTAACATGGTTTGCCTGGTTTACATGACCTAAAATACATGCTTAAACTTGTCAAATGCTTGAATACATGACATGGTATGCTATGGCTGCATACGTCGTTGGAGTGAATCTTCTCGACACTTACATGATACATGGGGGACGCCCAAACTCATAAGCCGACCTTGGGACTCGAGCCGGCATGGGCTTGGTCGGGAACCTTGGTGAGCCATGAGAATTACATGATAAGCTTGATCTATTTGAGAGATCTTGCTTGGCATACTCGTGGAGTATAGCCTTCTAAATGTCGTGCGGGCCCCGAGCGGTGTATGGTGGACGGATGAGAAGTAAGTGGTGATCTACGGATTGGAAATATCAACCCGGTTGACGGAGAGTCATCGCGGGGAGATATACGAATGATATCAGCAAAACAATTGGAACTTAGCTCCTGAGAGCTACCATATCCTTGAATTGTTTCTGTTTACATTTTGTTGGCATTGTTAATTACTTGCAAGTTATCACTTGAACTGCTACTTGGGCTTGTTACCTGAACTATGTGCCTGCAACTTGGCCACACGAGCGTTTTCCTCACCCTGTAGATTTGTTTTCCTTAACAGTACTGGACCGGGAATGAACTTGGAGAAAACCCCCTTTTGTATTTTGGCTTAGGGTTTCTAATGTATATCGACTAGACATTTTGGGCTGTTGTATGTATATTTGGAATATTAGTATAACTTTTAGAAATCCAATGTAAGGATTGGATGGTTATTGTATATTGTTAAGTCTGGAAGCTTTCCGTACTTCCCTACCTTATCTCGTGTTGTTGTAGAATTTTGTGTTAAGCTGGAATGAGATCGCTTGAGTCCTGGCGAGAGCTGGGCAGGCGTCCCGCGAATACCCTTTGGTTCGCCTTAGGGAGAAGTGGGGGCGTCACAGTTGGTATCAGAGCACTAGGTTAGAGATCTATATGGGAGACATACTAGATACTCTACCTTTAAGACTTGGAGTTGGGCGATTTAACCCTACCTTAAGTGATACCAGGGGCGAGCTAGCAACTAAGTTAGTCCAACCTCAAGTGGCATTTGGGATGAACTAGTGATCAAGTTAGGCATGCATTAAGGGATATCCGAACTAGGTAGTGATTAAGTGTCTAACCCGAAAAGTGTTATTATTTTGCAGGGATGGAAACCGGAAGTGGAGCCCCGGCAGCTAATGGGAACGGCTATGCGAATGGTCACGTAGAGCCTCCTAGGCCTATTTACCACCGAGCTCTAGGTGGGGGAGCTCGAGTATGCTATTCACCCTATGACAGATACCCTCGATGTTCGTGTAGGTTGACTTTTGCCTATCCGGACCACCTTGTACTTGCCCTGGACGACGAGCGTCGTCAGTTGGTGGATGCTAACCGAGACTTGCAGGCTGAGGTGAACGAGCTTAGATAGATGGTTAGCGCTCAGGGAGAGAGACTTGCTGAGCTCGAGGAGGTGTTAGAGGGTGAGGTAGCTATATCTACCATCGTCCGTGAGGAGTTTCAGGGCACTAGGGCTTGACTTACTAGTCTGAGAGAGGAGGTTCGTGACAGGGCTTCTGGGATCTTGACTGATGCTACTAGGTTAGTAGAGGAGGCGATGGATGTAGTCCAGAGCCCTGAGGAGGAGGATCCCGAGGAGGAGGAGATTCCCCCTGATAGTCCTACTGTGGACTAGGTCTTTAGTGATTGACCTTTTGACCCTTTTGACTGGTACAGTTAGGTTTAACTGGGGTGACGCTAAGTGCCGAGACCATTGTATTTTGCATGACTGTGTGGTCTACTTTTGAGGCACTTGCTTTTACTTAGTCTTCTGCGACTAAAAGTACTCTCACGGCACCTATGTGCTATATTTTGTGATTTCCCCCATGACTTGTTAATTGTACGAACTTGAGATGTTAATAGATGTAAATTATTGTTATTTTCAATATTTTCTTGATTGGCTCTTGTTTAAAGTATTTTTTCCCGTTTAATTAAAATTATTTCTTGCACTAGGCACGCCTAGGTTATGGAAGGACTAAGAAGTGGTCGAGGTCGTGGGCGAGGGACTAGACAGGCCCAACCTCATGGGGATGACCAGGGATCGGTAACTGGACCGACCCAAGGCCAGGAAAATATTGAGGGTAATCAAGTGGCTACTGCCATTAATAGGATGACTGATATCCTGGAACGACTAGCTGAGAGACAAGGTCCTGGACCGCTTAACCAACCTGGGGGATAGGACAGAGGAGAGGATAGAGCTTTAGAAAGGTTCTTAAAGTTCAACCCGCCTAAATTTATTGGTGAACCCGATCCTGAGGTAGCGGAGAATTGGTTAGAGAGAATGACCAACATATTCGCCGCCCTAGACTATACTGAGGATAGGAGAGTGAACTTTGCTGCCTTTCAATTTGAAGGAGTAGCTCGTGCTTGGTGGAACCTGATAAAAGGGAAATGGGAGAGAATCCAAACCCCTTGGACTTGGGAGAACTTTACGAGGGAATTTAATGAAAAGTTTCTTCCACCCTTAATCCAAGAAAAGAAGGAGGATGAATTTATCAAGTTGAAACAGGGAACCCTTAGTGTAGCGGAGTATGAGGGGAAGTTCACTAAGCTTTCCAAGTATATCCCAGAACTGGTGATTAATGAGCGAAAAAGGATTAGACGGTTTGTACAAGGGTTGAATGTGGAAATCCAGGAGGGCTTGGCCGCAGCCCAAATCTCTACATTTACTGAGGCTTTAGAGAAGGCACAAAGGGTTGAAAGTGCAAGGGTGCAAGTGAGGGACTTTCACAATAGAAAAAGGAATTTTTCTAGCCATACTTCTGGGCAAACTAGTAAGAATGCACAACCTTCCAAAATGGGAAGGGGAATGGGAGGACCAAGGACCGCTGGAGCTTCGAGGTAGAGGAGGTCGTAGTGGGCCGACTGAAGTTAGGGGAGCGCCTTCTACTGGTTTGGCGGTGACCCCTCAAGTTACTTGTGGGTACTGTGGGAAACCCAACCACTCTGAGAATGATTGTTGGAGGAAGTCTGGCAAGTGCTTCGCCTGTGGTAGTACCGAGCACCAACTCGCGAACTGTCCAAGCAAAATGAAGATGGGAGGTAACACTCAGAGACCAGAAAAGTCGACCTCTAAGCAGACCAGTGCTGGAGGGAGCCGACCCAAGGTGCCGGCTAGGGTTTATGCATTGGATTATCAACAGGTCCTTGAGGCGACTGAGGTGGTTGAAGGTACGATTCCAATTTTTCACCGTTTAGCTAGGGTTTTAATTGATCCGGGTGCAACACATTCTTTTGTAAACCCTAACTTTATGAGTGGGATAGACTTGAAACCAATTAAGTTACCATATGACTTGGAGGCTAAATGTGACAGCCCCACCTCACCCTAAGGCGAACCAAAGGGTTCGGCGGACCGCCTGCCCAGCTCTCGCCGGGACTCAGTCATTCAGTTTAGAGCGATCTAATACGTTCCGGAACATACAAACGCGCGTAAACAAGTCAAAATCACAAAATAAAAAAAAATGAAAACGGAGTCGGTTATGAATAGTAACCGACACGTCAAAATCCAACCAAACGTCAAGCAAATATTTACATCTCGAAATTTAGCATATACAACCCAAAGGGGCATACCAAAGTGACTCAAAAGTGGATACATGTACGGTTTGCCAAATCCAAAAGAGAAACGGACCCAAAAGTACATTTAGGGTTTCAATCAATGTGCTATACAAAAGATATGTCCAACTAGCTCAATTCGGCAACCAATTGCCAAATCCAATCCAAAAGTATTTATTTTCCTGTAAGGAAAAACAAAAAGGAACAGAAAGGGGTGAGCTTGCGCTCAATGAGGTACCAGACATATAGCAGTAAACTCATGGCATTTCACATTTAACAAATCAGGTACACATGCCAGATGTAAAGTAAAGGAACCAATGATTCAAATCGGAAGGATACAGGTGGCTCTCAGGAGCCAAATTCCCATTTGCGTCACCGAAGCTTGATCAAAATAATAGTTGACACTCCGTCAACGCTAAAGGAGTAACCAATACCGTAGACTCCACTTTCTTCGATTCCTTCCACCTCACATACCCCTACCGGGCCCGAAATCCAATCAGATCAGAAATGGTAATACTCGAGTATACCGGAATCAAGGGTCTCAATACCCAAAGATCCCAAAACAGACTACCGTGGTTCGTTATCTAATCAACCAGGCCCTTACCGGCCCGACTCGAGTAACTGGCCACAGGTGTTGAGCTCAGAGGTCACAGAAAGGCCGTTGGATACAAGCTTCCAAACGACGTCAGAACAGATACAGATCCAGATACAGATAACAGATAACAGATTCAGATACGCACTCAAAATTGGCATATGAACAGACAAGAGAACGAGTGTGATAAAGTACACCCTCGCCTCCCTTTTATCAAAACAATATTTGGCTCCAACAGTCATAAATCAAGTATTTCAGATATTCAGATATTTCACATAACAGGTAGCAGGTAGTGGAACACTCACCGGGGTCAGTACAGATACCTCCCAAAAGAGAGCTTTAATCACCAAGAAACCCTAAAATAATCCAAGGAAAACAATTGAAGGTTCCACTTTCAAAAATCGAGTATACAGAATGCACATGTGAGGCTCGACTACCAGTCGTATGCCTCGCCAAATAATTACTAATGCAAGGGTGCAAAACATGTTTTTTTTTTAAAACGAAAAGGTAACATGAAGACCTAGGCTCAAACAACCCAAAAGCCCTTCATTTCTACCAAAAGGCAATTCAAACTTAAAGGAACCAAACGGCCTAGAAAATTGGACAGCATTTCCCCTAAATTTGCTTACTTTTCCAGCCGTCATGGCTTCATTATTTTTCCTCAGCCAGTCCCAAAGTCACACACAACATAAGTTCATTCAATAGCCGTTTAGTAAACTCCAAGTAGTACAAGTACAATTCAAGCTAGGGAAAAGTCCGGAAATGAAAGTCAAGCCCTAAAATATTCAAATAAGCACAATAAGACTCAATGACAAGTCATAAACCAATTCCAAATACCACCAAAATAGGGCTCCATAAGCATACATAAGCATTAGAGGAAACCAGAAAAATCCGGAAATGGAGTTAAGCGTTAACCCGAAAAAAACAGTTTTTGACATCATTTAGCGGTTTTGGTACCACCGGCACTACGGTTATCGGATGGAGGTGAAAGAGACACCGTTTCGAAGCTAATAGGTAGGGTTACAATGTTGTAGAAGGTCACTCAGCCCAGTTTCGAGTGTAACCAGGTCAAAAATGCAATATACTACACCAGAACCGCAAAACAGGTTCACAAATCGCATTCTGGTGCAAACATCATAAATCAGCCTACCTAAGACCAAATCCAGAAATTCCAAATCCATCCGAAAGATAAGAAACAGGGCTACATTTCATCAGAAGACCTTAACAACCAATTCGGAAGCATTCCCAACCAAAATAACCCATTACAGAAGCAATTCTCAATTTCGGGTAAAACCAGGGCAGCAAGGGTAATTCCATCTTTTCTCAAGCTACGCTACTCCGATTGACCTGAAATTTTGCAGGCACCTCTAAAATATCATTCCCTACAACTTTAATGTTTTAACCCAAGGCCAATTCGGCCTCTAACTATAAGCTACAAAACCGGGCAGAATGTAATTCAAAGAACCCTAACTTTCCAATTTTTCTTCCAAAACAGAAATTGCTTGCAATTTACCACTTTTTCCACCTTCTAGCTTCTTTAAATATGATTTCCAATCATCATACATGACCACATAATCATATTCATATGAAAACAGAAAAATCCCCAATAATTATAAAACTTCATCAATTCAACCAAAATCAAGATATAATCCATAAAAGTGCATCTTATACTACCACCAATCATGATTTAAGCATCATTAGAGGGAGGAGAGGGGTCCTTCTCAACTTACCTTAGCAACACAAGAGAGAGAGCAACTAATCACTTTAGCCTTCCAAACAACTCCACAAAACAACTCACTATCACTCCCTTAAGTGTTTCTATGGAGCAAAAACAAGATTCAATGGTTGATTTGGTAAATTGGAGCAAGATTGAAGCAAAACTTGGAGAGCTTTTCCCTTTCTTTTTGTCCTTGAAGTAGCCGGCCAAGAGGAGAAGAAAATGGTGAAATTTTGTAATTTTTGTGATTTATTTGGGTCAAATGGAAAAAGGTGAATAGTGGTCTTCAAGTCCAACCAATCATTGAGTGACACTTGTCACTTTATTTAAAGCATTCCTATCTTTTTGTTTCCTCTCACACCAATCCAAATATCACCCTCTAATTATCTCTTAACACCCGGTAAATTAATTCCAGTATCCAAAACTTAACCTAGTTGGCCGAATTTTTCCGAACTTTTCGCCCCAGTGGGTCCCACGTCCGGTATGGAACAGTATCATCATTTAGCTTGGATACTTGTGGTGTTCAAGGCAAGATGATCACATCATCTTGTTCTTTCAAGCCAATAACCAATCCACTAGGTTTTTAGAAACGGGTTCTCTTTAGGTCTAGCAAGGTAGTTATTGTTCCCTAACCAATAACCAATCCACTAGGTTTTGAGAGACGGGTTCTCTTTAGATCTAGCAAGGTAGTTATTGTTCCATAGCCTGATCAAGATAGATCCTTCCGCTGCCTGATCAACTTGGTTCTTCAAGACAGGTTCTTGTTGGGTTGAGTTCGTATCATCTGGTATCAGAGCTTCGGCTCTTGATTCAGGTTAATATCCTTTTCTTTTCTTTTTTTTTCTGTTTATTTTTCTACCAAAACCCTAGCCGCCTTTTGATTTAAAAGAAACAAAAAAATAAATTTTGATTCTTGTTTTCTTGATTTTATCACTTGAGTCTAACCTATCCTGTGATTGATCGAGATTGAAATTTTTTGGTGTGATTACGTTCTTGAAAACAGGTTTTTCAAGGGTTTAACTCCCATTAAATTTCTTCCAAGTGAAGTCGTAACCTCGTGTTGAGTCGTCAAAATCAACAAAAAAAAAAAAAATTCGGAACTGTTCACGACTGTAGCAGCACTGTTCATCCGAATTTTTTTTTTGTTGCTTTTGACGACTCAACACGAGGTTACGACTTCACTTGGAAGAAATTTAATGGGACGACCCCTACCTTTGGAGAGATAATACCAGGTCAAACAAGCCCTACCTTTGGAGAGATAATACCCGAATTCGAAGCTAAGAGATAGAGATACAATATTTCAGAAGGTCAATCAACCCAGTTTCGAGTGTAACCAGGTCAAAAATGCAATCTACTATACCAGAACCGCAAAAACAGATTCACATAACGCATTCTAGTGCAAACATCATAAAACAGCCTATATAAGTCCAAATCTAGAAATTCCAAATCTATCTGAAAGATAAGAAACAGGGATACATTTCATCAGAAGACCTCAACAACCAATTCGGAAGCATTCCTAACCAAAATAACCAATTACATAAGCAATTCCCAAATTCGGGTAAAACCAGGACATCAAGGGTAATTTCGACTTTTCTCAAGCTACGCTACTCCGATTGACCTAAAATTTTGTAGGCACCTCTAAAATATCATTCCCTACAACTTTTATGTTTTAATACAAGGCCAATTCGGCCTCTAACTATGAGCTACAAAACCGGGCAGAATGAAGAACAATGAAACCCTAAGTTTTCAATTTCTTTCCAAAACAGCAATTGTTTGCAATTAACCACTTTTTCCACCTCCTAGGTCCCTTACATACCATTTCCAATCATCATACATAGCCACACAATCATATTTATATTAAAACAGTAAAATCCCCAATAATTACAACAATTCATCAATTCAACCAAAAATCACAATATAATCCATAAAGTTGCACCTTATACCACCACTAATCATAAATTAAGCATCATTAGAGGGAGGAGAGTGGTTCTTCATAACTCACCTTAGAAACAAGAGAGAGAGAGCAACAAGTCCTCTTAGCTTTCCAAACAACTCCACCAAACCCCACACAAACACTCACTTAAGGTTTTTCTATGGAACAAAAGTAAGATTAAGTGGTTGTTTTGATGATTTGGAGCAAGATGGAATCAAGAACTTGGAGAATTTCTTTCTTTCTTCTTGTCAAGAGAGCCGGCTTCAAGGAGTGAATTTTGGAGTGATTTTTGGTCAAATTTGGAGTTATTTTAACCAAATGGTAAAAGGGTGAATAGTGTTCAAAAAGGTAAATCCAATCCTATGGTGACACTTGTCACCCCTTTAATGCATCTCTATCTCTTTATTCCCTTTCATATCAATCCACTTGACATCCTCTACTTATCTCTTAACACCCAATAAATTAAATCCAGTATCCAAAACTTAACCTAGTTGGCCGAATTTTTCCGAACTTTTCGTACTAGTGGGTCCCACGTCCGGTATACACTCTTAATTTCTCAAAACCTAACCGATACTAGAAAACTCATCTAAAAACTCTATTTACTCATAAAAATTATCTAGAAAATTTTCCGGATACAGAAAGTGCAGAAAACAAGCCATTGAATATAATAAAACCCTAAAATGGAAAATTATGGGCTCTCACAGAGAGCAACTAATCACCTTAGCCTTCCAAACAACTCTACTAAACACCTCACAATCACTAAGTGAAGGGGTTTTATGGAACAAATGCAAGATCAAATGGTTGATTTGTTGAATTTGAGCAAGATAGAAGCAAGTATTTGAAGAGCTTTTCCCTTTCTTTTTGCTTGAGGTGGCCGGCCAAGAAGAAGAAGAAAATGGTAAATTTTGGTAATTTTTTTGATTTATTTGGTAAAATGGTAAAAGGTGAATAGTAGTCATAAAGTACAACCAATCTCTAAGTGACACTTGTCACTTCATTAAATGCATAGCTATCACTTTGTTTCCTCTCACACCAATCCACTTGGGTAACCTCTAATTATCTCTTAGCACCCGATAATTTAAACCCAATGTCCAAAACTTAACCTAGTTGACCGAATTTTTTTGAACTTTTCGCCTTAGTGGGTCCCACGTCCGGTATACGCTCTTAATTTCTTAAAAACGAACCAATACTAGAAAACTCACCTAAAAACTATATTTACTCATAAAAATTATCTAGAAACTTTTTGAATAAAGAAAATGCAGAAAACATGCCAGTAAACCGAATAAAACCTAGAAAATGGGAAAATTACGGGTTCTCACATTATTTGGCTGTTAAATTCAACGATATATGTTGTATTATGTGTGTAGAAAGTATCTTTCGAAAATCATGTCGATTGGTTGCATAAAACTTGAGTTTTGGAGAAAGTTAGAAATCTGGAAACTGGTTACCAGGGAAGCGAACAGTGGTTCTTTGTCTGAACATAACTATTTGTACAAAAGTCAAAATTGAGTGCCGTTTGTGGCATTCAAAACTAGATATTCAGAGCTATCAATCAGTATAAAAATCCCCTATAAGTTCATTTTGAGTAAACCATAGCAAATCGGCAAATTAGACTGTCCTGTTTTGCCAGTCTGTCTGACAGAAACTAGGAAGCTGCATCTTGTGGCTCGATTTTGTCTCACTTGTGAAACAATTTTGAAAATGATATCTTCTGATGAATTGTCACATTTTTAACCTAGTTTCTAACGCCATGAACCATTCTCAATTTGGATTCTTGTAGAGTTAGATATGGTCTGATTTCAAAACTGCGTCAAAGCTGGAAACTGGAAATTTTCTGAACAGGTTGCGAAATTCAGCCAATTTTAAACTATTGTATCTTGCTGCTCAAAACTCTGAATTTAGTTCTGCTTGTTGTGTTTGAAACATGATTTGGAACTCTTGTTGTGTTATAAATTTCAGAGCTTGATTCACTTCCTGTGAATTTTTCCGAATTTCCAAACATTGCTGAAAAACCAAGACTGGTTCTGTCCTGTCTTCATGAAACTGTAACTTTGAGCTGAAATTCGAATGCTTTCTGGTCAGAGTCTGGAAAAAGTGTCTTTGTAAAGTTTTAGTATTTTGAATCCAATTTCCAACAGTACAAAGTTTTCCATTTTTGGACTTACGGAACGCAAGATACGATTTTTTTCAAGCAGTGTCGCACTAACCTGGAAATTTTCTGTTTTCAAACAAATATTCCTTTTAAGAACTTTCCATCCTCCTTTCCAATCGTTGGACTGTTTTAGGTGTAATTTCATGGTAGAATACATGGTTCCTTCAGAACTTTAAACTTTTATTTCAAATTTTGGTTTCCGAAGGTCAATCCTCTCTTAATGCATTTTCTTGGTTGTTCCACTTTCTTGGTTAATAACACCTTATTTTATACTTGAGAAATGAAATTCAAACCCTAGTTTTGCCTCGATTTTTGTGAGTTTAAATCCCAAAAAGGGAGCGTTTTGGCTAGAGTAGTTCTTGGTGAATTGCACTAGTTTTATGCTTGAATCTTGGAACCTTGGCTTTGATATTTTTCTATGAAATGAGTGGAGTTTTGGATGAGTTTTATCTCCATTAGTTTGAAAAATGTGAACATTCTTTATACTCTAACTTTTGGGCCATGAGATTAGAAGCTTTGGGAGATAAAAACTACCTACATTTTTCCTCGATTTTTGTGCCAAAAATGAAATTATTACTTTGTTTTGAAATTGAGATTTACTTACCACGACTCGAATAAAAAATGACTTTTGAGTTCCCTTTTGAGCATTATTCCAATGTTTTAATGAGAAAAGCTCCTTTAATTTGATTCGAACTTGTAACCTTAAGCATTCATTGTGAATCTCGATTTTCAATCAAATAAACCCTTTTGATGCATTGTCCTAATTCTAGGCAAACAAACTTTCTTCTTTGTGTGTTCGATGACCTAGGATATCCGTGAGTGATGGTTGGTAAATATTTCTTCAGGTACTCAAGAGGCATTCGAAAGAAATTCCGGCAAGGACCACTAAAGGACTTATTTATTGGACTTGTTGAGAAGAGTGTGTACTTTATCGCACTCGTTCTCTTTTTGCTTGCTTTAATAATTGACTTGCTCATACTTGAAAATTAGATTTGTGTGTGACTCAATGTCGATTGGAGAGCCATCTCATGGACTTATTCTCGTGTGCGTGTGGACGCCCAAAATTCCATTGGCTAACTTTGTAACTTGAGCCGACATGGGTTTGGTCGAGAAGCTTGGTGAACTATGGAATATTATAATACTTGATCTTTTGAGATCTTGCTTGGCATACTCGTGTAGTATCACCTTTTCGTGCGTGTTTGGTTACGGATCCGAGAGGGTGAAATGATGGATGGAGGAAGTAAGTGGAGTTTCTACGGACTTGATACCTACCTGATTGACGGAGTGTCATCACGTGGAGGTATTGGACCGAGTCTTGGCAAAGCAAGTGGAATCTAGCTCCTGAGAGCTCGCGTATCCTTTTTAATGTGTTTTATTGTTATTTATAAATTACCTGAAATCTCTAGCTTTATTTCCTGTATAAGTGTTATTGTTACATGAACTATGTATTTGCATGATTTTCTTGGCCTCACTGAGCGTTATCTCACCCCATTAGTTTGTTTTCCTTAACAGGAGCTCGGAATGGAAAGATTTTGGAGAAGCCGACTTGATTACCTTTTGATTAGAATTTTGGATGTACTTGATTATTTGATTTTTTTTGGTTGTATTTTTGAGAAAAGTTGATGTACTTTTGCGAACTCGTGATGTAAGATTTGAATGTTTATTTAAGGAAGCGACTTTTTCTTACTTTGACTTTTCTTACTGGTTGTTTATCCTTAAGTTTAAATTTGACTTGTATCGAGTCCTGGCGAGAGCTAGGCAGGCGTTCCGTGGATACCCTTGGGTTCGCCCTAGGGAAAAGTGGGGGCGTCATAGTTGGTATCAAAGTTTAGGATTCAAATCTTTGTAGTGTACCCTAGGCTTGAAGTTTAGAATGCCGGACTATGGAATTTAACTTGATTATTACATAAAATGAGAAACCTACTGTATCCTAGTGGTTAAATAGAATTGGTACTTGAGAGTTTCTTATATGGCATTGGCGGAAAAGAGCGCTAGGTTTAGAGATCTATTTGGGAGATGTTTTAGAGGTTTTACTAGTGAGAATAGGGATCAGATAATTTAGTTATACCTTAAGATGATGTTTGAGTGAATTAGTGGTTTTAAGTGTCTAACCTTGAGTTTTGTGGTTATTTTGTAGGAATGGAGAACGGTAATGGAGGTCATGCAGCTAACGGTAATGGAGAGGTTAACGGTCACGTGAAGCCTCTTAGACCTATCTACTATCGAGTACTTGGTGGAGGATCTCGCGTTCGATTCTCGCCTTCCTTTAGGTTTCCCTGTTGTCCTTGTAGGGAGACACATGCCTACCCTAATGATCTTGTGCTATCCATTGATGATGAGCGCCGACAGTTGGTGGCTGCTAATAGGGCATTACTTCAGGAGATTGAGGAGCTGAACGCTATAGTGGATGCCTAGGGTGCTAGGATCCTAGAGCTCGAGGGGACAGTGATAGATGAGCGGACTAGGGCTGAGGCCGCTGGTGACGAATTTCAGAGGACTAGGGCTCGACTGACTAGGGTAGTCGAGGAGGTCCGGGATCGGGCCCCTGGGATTTTAGCTGACACCACCATGTTGATAGAGGAGGTGATAGATGCCGTCGAGAGCCTGGTTCATGAGGGCACTCCTGAGGAGGAGCCTTTTGAGGAGGACCTAGAGGAGGAGGTTCCGCCTGACGGTCCTACCGAGAACTAGGCTAGGATTGATGAATCTTTTGACTTTTGTAATTGGGATTAGTCGGGGTGGTGCTAGTTCAAAGGCCATTGTATTTTTCTTAACTGCGTGGCCTATCTTTTGAAGCATTTGAATCTACTTTTGACGTGTTTGACTGATTGTACTTTTATGGCACGTGTGTGCTATGTTTTTGTAAATGCCCCATGACTTGCTAATTGTACGAACCTTGAAATGTTAATATATGCTAGTTATTGTTATTTCAAATGCTTTCCTTGTTAACTTCTGTCTTTAAGTATTTCCTCGCATAATTGTTTCTGTTCTTATATTTAGACATAATTAAGATTATGGACGGCTGAAAAAGTGTTAGGGGGCGAGGGCGTGGGGTCAAGCAACCCCTAGCTCAAGAGGATGATCAAGGGTCGGCTACTGGACCGAGCCAAGGACAAGCAAACGAAGGAGATAACCAAGTAGTTATGGCTATCAATCATATGACAGATATTTTAGAGCGGTTAGCAGAGCGACAGGGTCCAGGACCTGTCAACCAACCCGGGGCTCAGGATAGAGAGGAAGATAGAGCCTTGGAGAGATTTTTGAAATTCGCTCCGCCTACGTTTATTGGAGGACCTTACCCCGAATTAGCGGAGAACTGGCTGGAGAGAATGGCTAATATATTTGCCACCTTAGATTATACTGAGGAGAGGCGAGTGACCTTAAATGCCTTTCAATTTAAGGGTGCGGCGCATGCTTGGTGCAATGTGATAAGGGAAAATGGGAAAGAGCACAGACCTCTTAGACTTGGGAAAACTTTATAAGAGAGTTTAATGAGAAATTCCTTCCGCCTTCGATCCAAGAGAAACGGGAGGATGAATTTATAAAGTTGAGACAGGGGACTTCTAGTGTGGCCGACTATGAGGAACGATTTACGAAGCTTTCTAGGTACGCTCTGGAATTGGTGCCCACTGATCGGAGAAGAATAAGGCGATTTATACAAGGACTTAATGTGGAGATTCAAGAGGGGCTAGCAGCAGCCCAAATCTCTACTTTCACTGAGGCTTTAGAGAGAGCACAACGAGTTGAGAGTGCAAAATTGTAAGTTAAGGATTTTCGTACCAAGAAAAGAGACACTCCTAGTAACCTTCCTGGACAAACAAATAAGGGTGCCCCACCTCCTAAAAAGGAAAAAGGAACAGGAGGGGTAGAGATATCTAGTACACAAAAAGAGACTCTATCAAGAGGAGGTCACAATGGATGAGGTCAATCAAGAGGGCTTCTCAAGTTATTTGTGGTTATTGTCGTAAGCCTAACCATACAGAGTATGAGTGCTAGAAGAAATCGGAAAAGTGTTTGCATTGTGGCAGCACTGAGCATCAGATCTCGAACTGTCCGAGTATACCGAAGGAAAGAGGTAGTGCTCAATGGCCAGACAAGTCGGTCTCTAAACAATCTAGTGCTGGAGGAAGTTGACCTAAGGCGCCGGCTAGGGTTTATGCATTAAACTATCAGTAGGTTTCCGATTCCACTAAGGTCGTTGAAGGTATGGTTCTTGTTTTCCAACACTTAGTTAAGTTTATAAGTGACCCTGGTACGACACACTTTTGCAAACCCTAGATTCATGAGTGGGGTAGATGTAAGGTCGATTAAGTTATCTTATGACTTGGAAGTTAAAATGTCAATTGGGGATCAAAGTTTGATTGCTACTTGGGTGAATAGAAATTGTGAGATGTGGGTTGGAGAGTGTAAGTTGTTGATCGATTTCATAAGCCTAGCTATTAAAGGGTATGATGTCATCCTAGGTGTGAATTTCGAGGAGGAAATTCTTTTAAGGGGAGAAGGATGTGAGGACCCGAATTTTCTTACTTTTATTTTATTTTATTGGCTTATTTAATTATTTATTTACCTGTTTTCTTCGAATAATTTATTTCAGCCATTTTAAATCCATTTTCATGGAACAATGTCTCACTTATATTTTTAAAACGTCCCGTTAGCAAATTTAATTTTTCTACAACTCGTCCAATAAGGAATAGCGAATACACATTTTTCGAGGTGATATTCGGTTCGAGAGTGCAATAATCTTGGAGAATTAAGGATGATCAATAGTAGACAAAGAAAAGTTAATTGAGGGATTAGATATGAGTAAGTTAAATTAAGATTTTATCACACGCGCGTCGAAAGTTTCTTGAAAGTCGTGCCGGTATGACTAATTTGAGATTTGAGAATTTAATACTAGACTCGTAAGTATGAGTAATTAAAGTGTTAGAGGAATTACCTTGGAGGATTAGTGTATAAGTATATCAAACAAGAGAGGAAGTGGTAGTGCACAACACTATTGAGCGCTATTAAGAGTTGACTTTCTTGCACAACTTAAAGCTACTTTTCTTCATTCTTTCTCTCCAAGAATCAAACCACAAAACCCTCCCTCACCTCTCTATTTTCGGCCGACCAAGAGGAAAGAAAAGGGACAAGAGAAAACTTCAAATTTTGCTCCAAGTTTGCTTGCTTTTCATCATCCAACTCACAAACCTCTTAGAAATTGGCTTTAGCTTGAAGAAAGGTGCACTCTTGTGAATTTTCTTGGTGAATTTTGGAGGAAACTCTCACTTACAACTAGGTTTAGTTGCTTGGAAGGTAACCCTTCATCCCTCCTTTAATCTTTCAATTTATACAAAGATTGATGGTTAGTTTTCATGGGTTTGAAACCCTAGTCAAATTTATAGACTAGCGGACTTGAGGAAACATTTATCTTGCTTTATATTCTAAGCTAGTGGTCTTGAGGTGACCTATGAGGTAGCTGAATTGAGAATATTGCTTGATTGTTGTTGTTTATGTGAATTATAGCTTGATTTTGGCTTGGTAGTGGAGTGAAAGTTGGAAGAAATCATGAGAGTGAGCTGGCCGAATTTGCTGTTTTGTTGTCCTGCTTTAAATTCAAAATTTTGTTACTTATTTGGCTGTTAAATTGATTGATATATGTTTTATTATGTGCGTAGAAAGTGTCTTTCAAAAATCATGTCGATTGGTTGCATAAAACTTGAGTTTTGGAGAAAGTTCGAAATCTGGAAACTGGTTACCTGGGAAGCGAACAGTGATTCTTTGTCTGAACATAACTTTTTGTACAAAAGTAAAAATTGAGTGCTGTTTGTGGCATTCGAAACTAGATATTTAGAGCTTTTAATCGGTATAAAAATCCCCTGCAAGTTCATTTTGAGTAAACCGTAGCGAATCGGCAAAGTAGACTGTCCTGTTTTGCCTGTCTGTCCGAGAGAAACTAGGAAACTGCATCTTCTAGCTCGATTTTGTCTCACTTATGAAAAGATTTTGAAAACAATGTCTTCTGATGAATTGTAGCATTTTGAACCTAGTTTCTAACACCATGAACCATTCTCAATTTGGAGTCATGTAGAGTTAGATATAGTCTGATTTCAAAACTGCGTCAAAGCTGAAAACTGGAAATTTTCTGAACAGGTTGCTAAATTCAGCCAACTTTAAACTATTGTATCTTGCTGCTCGAAACTCCAAATTTATTTTTTCTTGTTGTGTTTGAAACTTGATTTGGAACTCTTTCTGTGTTATAAATTTCAGAGCTTGATTCACTTCCTGTTAATTTTTCCGAATTTCCAAACATTGTTGAAAAACCAAGACTGGTTCTGTCCTGTCTTCATGAAACTGTAACTTTGATCTGATGTTTGAATGCTTTTTGGTTAGATTCTGGAAAAAGTGTCTTCTGCAAAGTTTTAGTATTTTGAATTTAGTTTCCAACGGTGTAAAGTTTTCATTTTTGGACTTACGGAACTCGAGATACTATTTTTTTCAACTAGTGTCACACTAACCTGGAAATTTTCTGTTTTCAAACAAATACTTCTTTTAAGAACTTTCCATTCTCCTTTACAATCGTTGGACTGTTTTAGGTGTAATTTCATGGTGGAATACACGGTTCATTTAGAACTTTAAACTTTTATTTCAAATCTTGGTTTCCGAAGGTTAAACCTCTCTTAATGCATTTTCTTGGTGGTTCCACTTTCTTGGTTAATGACACCTTATTTTATACTTGAGAAATGAACTTCAAACCCTAGTTTTGCCTCGATTTCCATGAGTTTAAAACCCAAAAAGGGAGCGTTTTGGTTAGAATGGTTCTTGGTAAATTGCACTAGTTTTATACTTGAATCTTGGAACCTTAGCTTTGATATTTTTCTATGAAATGAGTGGAGTTTTGGATGATTTTATCTCCATTAGTTTGGAAAATATGAACGTCCTTTATACTCTAACTTTTGGGTCATGAGATTAGAAGTTTTGGGAGATGAAAAGTACCTAACTTTTTTCTCGATTTTCGTGCCAAAAGTGAAATTAGTACTTTCTTTTGAAATTGAGATTTACTTACCACGACTCGAATCAAAAATGACTTTTGAGTTCCTTTTTGAACATTATTCCAACGTTTTAATGAGAAAAGCTCCTTTAACTTGATTCGAACTTGTAACCTTAAGCATTCATTGTGAATCTCGATTTTCAATGAAATAAATTCTTTTGATGCATTGTGCTAATTCTAGGCAAACAAACTTTCTTCTTTGTATGTTCGATGACCTAGGATATCCATGAGTGATGGTTGGTAAATATTTCTTCAGGTACTCAAGAGGGATTCAAAAGGGATTCCGGCAAGGACCACCAAAGGACTTATTTACTCACTTGCTTTTGAATTGGTGAGTGTCAAGTGTATGACTTGTTGCATAATACTTGAACTACTTCTTGTTGAATATATGTATTGGACTTGCCGAGAAAAGTGTGTACTTTATCGCACTCGTTCTCTTTTTACTTTCTTTAATAATTGACTTGCTCATACTTGAAAATTATACTTGCGTGTGACTCGATGTCAATTGGAGAGCCATCGCACCGACTTATACTCGTGTTCATGTGGACGCCCAAAATTTCATTGGCTAACCTTGTAACTTGAGCCGTGCATGGGCTTGGTCGAGAAGTTTGGTGAACCATGGAATATTATAAAGTTTGATCTTTTGAGATCTTGCTTGGCATACTCGTGTAGTATCGCCCTTTCGTGCGTATTTGGTCATGGATCCGAGAGGGTGAAATGATGGATGGGGGAAGTAAGTAGAGTTTCTACGGACTTGATGCCTATCCGGTTGACGGAGTGTCATCACGTGCAGGTATTGGATCGAGTATTGGCAAAGCAAGTGGAATCTAGCTCCTGAGATCTCGCGTATCCTTTTTAACGCGTTTTATTATTATTTATAAATTTCCTGAAATTTCTAGGTTTATTTCCTGTATAAGTGTTATTGTTACCTGAACTATGTGTTGGCATGATTTTCTTGGCCTCACTGAGCGTTAGCTCACCCCATTAGTTTGTTTTCCTTAACCGGAGCTCGGAATGGAAAGATTTTGGAGAAACCGACTTGATTACCTTTTGATTAGAATTTTGGATGTACTTAATTAGTCGACTTTTGATGGTTGTATTTTTGAGAAAAGTTGATGTACTTTTGGGAACTCGTGATGTAAGATTTGAATGTTTATTCAAGGAAGCGATTATTCCTTACTTTGACTTTTATTACTCGTTGTTTATCCTTATGTTTAAATTTGACTTGTATCGAGTCCTGACGAGAGATAGGCAGGCGTTCTGCAGATACCTTGGGTTCGCCCTAGGGAGAAGTGGGAGCGTCACATTTCCACCAGTACAAGCTCTTCAAGTCTTGGTACATTTTATTTCCTCCAGGATGTACCGTATACTTAGAACGATGAGTTTCCTCCAAAATTTCCCTTTTAAACCCTTCATCTTTTGGCACCACTATGCGATTTCGAAACCCTAGTATACCATTTACTCCCAAATTAAAATCCGACTTTTCCCCGTTATTAATTTTCTCCAACCACTTTTGTGCTACAGAATCCTTCCCTTGTGCCTTCTTGATACGATCTAACAAAGTAGATTTCACGATAATGTTCTCAAGGATCACTTTTCTTGGTTCAAATCGAGGGTTCCAAATACTAATATCTTCCAACAAGTGTAACTCTTTGATCATCAATCCTGCTACTTGTACTTGACGACTTAAAGCATCTGCTACCACATTAGCTTTCCCTGGGTGATAATTAATCGTGCAATCATAATCCTCTAGAAACTCCACCCATCTACGTTGTCTCAAATTTAACTCTTTTTGGGAAAACAAGTACTTAAGCCTCTTGTGGTCGGTAAAAACCTCAAACGTCACCCCATATAGGTAATGTCTCCACTTCTTCAATGCAAACACTACAATTGCTAACTCCAAATCATAAGTTGGATAATTTCTCTCGTGAGGTTTTAACTTTCTAGAAGCATACACAATCACCTTATCGTTCTGCATCAATACACACCCCAAACCCTCCTTTGAAGTATCTGTATAAACCACAAAGCTATCATTTCCAGTAGGTAAAGATAGTACAAGTGCCCTTGTCAATCGTCCTTTTAACTCCTGAAAATTTTCTTCATACTTAGAGGTCCATATAAATTTTCACTTTTCTTAGTCAACTCAGTCAGGGGTCCAGCAGTTTTAGAAAAATCTTTAATAAACCTCCGGTAATACCCTGCTAAACCCTAAGGAACTTTGAACCTCAATAGGGTTTTCCAGTTGCTTCCACTTAGAAACTGCTTCAATTTTGGTCGGATCTACCTTAATTCCTTCCTTGGAGATTATATGACCTAAAAACGTCACTTCCTTCAACCAAAATTCACATTTACTAAACTTAGCATACAACTGATGTTCCCTCAAGGTTTGCAAGACAATCCTTAAATGTTTCTCATGATCCTCCAGAGTTTTAGAATACACCAGTATATTGTCAATGAACACCACCATAAACTGATCCAGGTAAAGCTTAACGATTCGATGTATTAAATCCATAAAAGCTGCAGGAGCATTAGTAAACCCAAATGGCATCACTGCAAACTCAAAGTGCCCGTACCTCGAATTAAAGGCAGTCTTAGGTATATCATTTTTCAAGATCCTCAACAGATAATAGCCCTGCCTGAGATCCGACTTTGAGAACACTACCGCCCCTTGTAATTAGTCAAACAATTCACCAATGTGGGGTAAAGGGACTTATTCTTGATGGTAACGTCATTCAAGCCTTGGTAGTCTATGCATAACCTTAAGCTACCATCTTTTTTTTTAACAAACAACACAGGAGCTCCCCACGGAAAATCACTTTCTCTTATAAAGCCTCGCTCTAGAAGATCCTGCAATTGCAATTTTAGCTCTTTCAATTCAGTTGGAGCCATTCTATAGGGCATCTTAGAGATAGGTGCTACTCCTGGAGTCACATCAATTTTAAAGGTTATCTCTCTTTCCGGTGGCAAAGACTCTAATTCCTCAGGAAAAACATCTGGATACTCCTTAACTACTGGCATATCTTCCAACCTCACCTTGTCATTAGGAGTATTTATAAGAAAAACCAAATACCCTTGAGCTCCCTTACTCAACATCTTTCTAGCCCGAATTCCTAAAATAAGGGTAGATGAGACTAGTCTATTCCTTACATCCAATTTTAAAGTTGCCTTTCCCGGAATACACAGTTCTACCGTTTTCATCTTACAATTCAACTGAGCATGGTAATGAGCTAATCAATCCATTCGTAGGATGACATCATACCCCTTAATAGCTAAGTTCATCAAATCGGCCAGTAATTTCCGCTCTCCAACCCATATCTCACAATCTCTATACACCAAGTTAGCAATTAAACTTTGATCCCCGGTAGGCGTTCTAACTTCCAAGTCATAAGGTAACTTAATAGGTTTCACGTCTATCCCACTCATGAATTTAGGGTTTACAAAGGAGTGTGTCGCACCAGGATTAATTAAAACCTTAGCTAAGCGGTGAAAAATAGGAATCGTACCTTCAACCACCTCAGTGGAATCAGGAATTTGCTGATGGTCCAATGCGTAAACCCTAGCCGACACCTTAGGTCGACTTCCCCCAGCACTAAGCTGCTTAGATGCTGATTTCTCTGGCCTTTGATTACTACCCCCTCTTTTGGTAAACTTGGGCATTTTGACATCTGGTATTCGGTACTGCCATAATGCAGGCACTTCCCCAATTTCTTCCAATAATCATTCTCCGCATGGTTGGTCTTGCCACAGTAGCCACAATCAACTTGAGGAGTCACGGCCTGACCATCAGAAGGTATTCCTCTCGCTTGACCTTGCCCATTACGGCCTCCTCTTGATAAAGCCCCTCTTGGTGCTCCAGTAGTCCTTACTCCTCCCGTTCCTCTTCTCAGCTTAGGAGATGGGGCACTCTTACTTGCTTGTCCAGAAGGATGACTAGGAGCACCCCTTTTCTTGGTATGAAAGTCTCTAACTTGCAGCCTTGCGCTTTCGACTCTCTGCACTTTCTCTAGGGTTTCAGTGAACGTAGAGATTTGGGCTGCTGCTAACCCCTCTTGAATCTCTACATTAAATCCTTGTACAAAGCGCCTTATCCTTCTCCGTTCATTAGCCAGCAATTCCGGAGTGTACTTAGAAAGCTTAGTAAATCGCTCCTCATAGTCAGCCACGCTAGAAGCCCCCTGCCTCAACTTTATGAATTCGTCCTCCTATTTCTCTTGAATCAGAGACGGGAGAAACTTCTCATTAAACTCCCTTATAAAGTTTTCTCAGGTCCAAGGGGTCTATGCTCTTTCCCATTTTCCCCTTATTACATTCCACTAAGCACATGCCGCACCCTCAAATTGAAAGGCAGCGAAGGTCACTCGCCTCTCCTCAGTATAATCTAAGGCGGCAAATATATTAGTCATTCTCTCCAGCTAGTTCTCCGCTAACTCGGGGTCAGGTTCTCCAATAAACTTGGGCATAGTAAATTTCAAAAACCTCTCCAAGGCTCTATCCTCCCCTCTCTCCTGAGCCCCGAGTTGCTTAACAGGTCCTGGACTTTGTTGCTCTGCTAACCATTCTAAGATATCAGTCATACGATTGATAGCAGTAATTACTTGGTTATCCCCTTTGTTTACTTGTCCTTGGCTCGGTCCAGCAGCCCATCCTTGATCATCTCCTTGAGTTTGGGGTTGCCTAATCTCACGCCCTGATGAGAACATGAAGATTTGGATTCCCTTCAAATTCAAGAAAATTCAATTGATGGTTGAAGGTGCAATCGGGTTCAAGAATCATTGAAGATTTGTCATGCTTATTTCTTGTTATTTATTTAAGTAAGTTTCCAGCAATACTTGTTAGTTAGTCTTGAGTTATTAAGGGAAATAAAGGCTAAGGTCATGTTGACCATAGTTAAGCCAATGGAGTCAGTTAGTTTCCTATTCTAATTGAATTAGAGTTTTAGGAAAGTAGTTAATTGCTTCCAAATTTATTTAGGAAGTTGTGTCAAGTCAAATAAGGAAGCTTGTATTATTTCCAATTTAGATTACAGTTTTGAGTCTTGTAAGGCTATAAATAGCCAACTTTATTTAACAATTCGGGACATGATATTGAAGATGAATTAATAAAAAAAAGAGTTGTCTCCTTTTATGGAGTTCCTTGATGGAACTTGAGTTTCTTCTTGAACAGTATCAAGTATTTAGCTTGGATACTTGTGGTGTTCAAGGCAAGATGATCACATCATCTTGTTGTTTCAAACCAATAACCAATCCACTAGATTTTTAGAGACGGATTCTCTTTAGGTCTAGCAAGGTAGTTATTGTTCCATAACAAATAACCAATCCACTAGGTTTTGAGAGACGGGTTCTCTTTAGGTCTAGCATGGTAGTTATTGTTCTATAACCTGATCAAGATAGATCCTTCCGCTGCCTGATCAAGTACAATTGGGTGAAGATATTCTTGACAAATGGAGCATGTGCAATGGTTCGCGTTCATAATCAAGTTGAGTTGGCGACATGGTTCTTGGATTGCATTTATCAAGACATTCTCCGAGTTACTCTTTTGTAAGCAAGCACTCGATTTGAGGACAAATCATCTTTCAAGAGGAGGGGAATGATGAGAACATGAAGATTTGGATTCCCTTCAAATTCAAGAAAATTCAATTGATGGTTGATGGTGCAATCGGGTTCAAGAATCATTGAAGATTTGTCATGCTTATTTCTTGTTATTTATTTAAGTAAGTTTCCAGCAATACTTGTTAGTTAGTCTTGAGTTATTAAGGGAAATAAAGGCTCAGGTCATGTTGACCATAGTTAAGCCAATGGAGTCAGTTAGTTTCCTATTCTAATTGAATTAGAGTTTTAGGAAAGTAGTTAATTGCTTCCAAATTTATTTAGGAAGTTGTGTCAAGTCAAATAAGGAAGCTTGTATTATTTCCAATTTAGATTACAGTTTTGAGTCTTGTAAGGCTATAAATAGCCAACTTTATTTAACAATTAGGGACATGATATTGAAGATGAATTAATAAAAAAAAGAGTTGTCTCCTTTTATGGAGTCCCTTGATGGAACTTGAGGTTCTTCTTGAACAGTATCAAGTATTTAGCTTGGATACTTGTGGTGTTCAAGGCAAGATGATCACATCATCTTGTTGTTTCAAGCCAATAACCAATCCACTAGGTTTTTAGAGACGGATTCTCTTTAGGTCTAGCAAGGTAGTTATTGTTCCATAACAAATAACCAATCCACTAGGTTTTGAGAGACGGGTTCTCTTTAGGTCTAGCATGGTAGTTATTGTTCTATAACCTGATCAAGATAGATCCTTCCGCTGCCTGATCGACTTGGTTCTTCAAGACATGTTCTTGCTGGATTGAGTTCGTATCACGCCCTCGGCCCTTACCACTTTTTCGACCGTCCATGATCTTAATTATGTTTAAGTGCAAGAACAAAAATAATTACGCGAGAGAATACTTAAAAACAAAAGCCAGCATGAAAAATATTTGAAATAACAATAACTGGCATATATTAACATTTAATGGTTCATACATAATCAGCAAGTCATGGGGCATTTACAAAAACATAGCACACAGGTGCCACAAAAGTACAATCAGTCATGCAGTAAAAGTCAAGAGCTTTACAAGCATCACCCCAGCTAATCCCAACTACCAAAGTTAAGAGGTTCAACAATCCTACCTTAGTTCGCAGTAGAACTGCTAGCCTGGACCTCCTCATCTGGGTCCTCCTCAAAAGGCTCCTCCTCAGGAGTGCCCTCATGAACCGAGCTCTCAACGGCGTCTATCACCTCCTCTATCAGCATGGTAGTGTTAGCTAAAATCCCAGCGGCCCGATCCCGGACCTTCTCGACTACCCTAACTAGTTGAACCCTAATCCTCTGAAGCTCGTCACTAGCGGCCTTAGCTCTAGTCCGCTCATCTATCACTGTCCCCTCGATCTCTACGATCCTAGCACCCTAGGCATCCACCATAGCGTTTAACTTCTCAATCTCCTGAAGTAATGCCCTATTAGCAACCAGTAACTGCCGGCGCTCATCATCAATAGACAGCACAAGATCATTAGGGTAGACATGTGTCACACTACAAGGACAACAAGGGATCCTAGATAAGGGTGAGTATTGGACACGAGGTCCTCCACCCAACACTTGATATCGGATGGGCCTAAGAGGCTCCACATGACCGTTAGCAGCTCCATTACCATTAGCAGCATGACCTCCATTACCGTTCTCCATTCCTACAAAACAACCACAAAACTTAAAGTTAGAAACTTAAAGTCACTAATTCACTCAAACATCAACTTAAAGTATAACTAAGTCATCTAATCCCTATTCTCAAGAGTAAAGCCTCTAAGACATCTCCCAAATAGATCTCTAAACCTAGGCTCTGATACTAATTGTGACAACCCCACTTCTCCTTAGGGCGAACCCTAGGGTATCGGCGGGCCGCCTGCCTAGCTCTCGCCAGGGCTCAATACAAGTCAAATTTAAACTTAAGGGTAAACAACCAATAATAAAAGTAGATACAAAGAAAAGTCGCTTTCTTAAATAAACATTCAAATCTTAAATCACAAGTTACCAAAAGGTACATCAACTTTTCCAAAATATACAACCACCCAAAAGTCGACTAATCAATTACATCCAAAATTCTAATCAAAAGGTAATCAAGTTGGCTTCTCCAAAAATCTTTCCATTTCGAGCTCCTGTTAAGGAAAACAAACTACAGGGTGAGTTAACGCTCAGCGACGCCTAGAAAAGCATGCAAACACATAGTTCAAGTAACAATAACACTTGTACAAGAAATATAGCTAGAAAGTTCAAGTAATCCACAATTAACAATAAAGCACACTCAATAAGGATACGGGAGCTCTCAGGTGCTAGATTCCCCTTACTTTACCGAGGCTTGATCCAATACCTCCACGTGATGACACTTCGTCAACCGAGTAGGTATCAAGTCCGTAGAATTGCACTTACTTCCCTCATCCTTCATTTCACCCTCTTGGATTCGTAACCAAACACTCACTGGGAAGGCAATACTAGTCGAGTATGCCAAGCAAGACCTTAAAAGATCATGCTTATAATTTTCTCATGGTTCACCAGGCTTCTCGACCAAACCCATGCCGGCTCGAATCGCAAGGTTAGCCAATGAGTTTTGGGCGTCCCCAGATGTACAATTACAATTTGCCAAGTTCACTCAATTCAATTATCAATTCACTTCACATAATTCAATTGTCTAGTTAAGTACAAGAGAATGAGGGCGATAAAATACACACTCATCTTGACAAATCCCAATCACTTAATGAACAAGAAACAATTCAAGTATTTAGCAACAATTCATGCACTTGACACTCACTAATTCAAAACAATTGAGTAAGTAAAGCCCTTTAGTTGTCCACACCGGGATTCCTTTCGAAACCCTCTTGAGCACCTGAAGAAATAGTTACCAACCATCACTCACATATACTCACGACCACTTAACATTCAAGGAAGAAAGTGCACTCGCTTAAAACTTAAGACAATGGCTTAAAAGAGCTTTAATCCCTCAAAAATCGAGATTCAAAAATGAGAATTTAAAGTCACAAGTGAACTCGTATCATTCATCAAATTGAGTTTAAAATGAGCCATCAATCTCAAAAGCAAGTCGGAAGTTCATTAAAGTTCACTTCTTAGGAAATCAGAAATTTTTCCAGCTTTACTTGACGACACTTGAGAAATCGTATCTTGAGTTTGGAAGGTCTAAAAATGGAAAAATTTATACCGTTGGAAACTAGATTCAAAGTACTAAAACTTCCCTGAAGACACTTTTCCAAGATTCCAACCAGAAACCATTCGAATTTCAGCTCAAAGTTACAGTTTCATGAAGATAGGACAGAACCAGTCTTGGTTTTTCAGCAATATTTGGAAATTTGGTAAAATTTACCGGAGGTGAATCAGCCTTTGAAATTAATAACACAACAAGAGTTTCAAGTAAAGTTTTGAACACAACAAGTAGAACTAAATTTGGAGTTTTGAGTAGCAAGATACAATGGTTTGAAATTCGCTTATTTTTGTAACCTGTTCAGAAGATTTCCACTCACCAAGCTTCAACACAGTTTTGAAATCAGACCATATCTAACTCTACACAAGTCCAATTGAGAATGGTTTATCACGTTAGAAACTAGATTCAAAATTTTATAATTCATCAGAAGAAATCATTTCCAAACTCCTTTCATAAAAGGGACAAAATTGAGCCACAAGATGCAGCTTCCCAGTTTCTTTGGGACAAACAGATAAAACAGGTCAGTCAAGTTTGCCGATTCGCTACGGTTTCCTCAAAACGAATTAGCAGGGGAATTTCATACCATTCGAAAGCTCTTGATGTCTAGTTTCAAATGCCACAAACGACACTCAATTTTGACTTTTGTACAAAGAGTTATGTTCGGACAAAGAACCAGTGGCCGGCTGGCCTGATAGCAAATTTCCAGATTTCTTCCTTTTCAAAAACCCTAGTTTTGTGTAACCAATTGAAATGATTTTTGAAAGGAAATTTCCACACACCTAACACAACATATATCAATCAGTTTAGCAGCCAAATAATCAACAAAATTTGAATTCAAAGCAAGACAACAAGAACAGAAATTTTGGCCAGCACCTCTCTTGGTTTTCTTCCAACTTTCACTCCACTACCAAGCCAATCTCAATCCACACAAACAACAACAATCAAGCAATAACCTCAATTTAGTTACCTCATAAGTCACCTCAAGGCCACTAGCTTAGAATATAAAGCAAGATAAAAGTTTCCTCAAGTCCACTAGCCTAGAATCCTGATTAGGGTTTCAAACCCATGAAATCCAACCACTAAACTTCGTAAAAATTGAAAGGATAAAGAGGGATGAAGTTGTTACCTCTTAGAGCTCTTAAACCCTAGATGAAGGCAAGTCTTTCCACCACTAATTCACCAAGAAAAATCTAAAAATCTAACCGATACTAGAAAAATCATTTTAAAACTATATTTACTCATAAAAATTATCTAGAAAATTTTCCTAAAAAAAATGCTGAAAAGCATGCGATTAAATAGAATAAACCCTAGAAAATAAGAAAATTTACGGGGTCTCACACCCTCTCCCCCTTAAAATAATTTCGCCCTCGAAATTTCTCACCATGACTCACGAAAAGTTCAGGGTATTTCTTTTGCATTTCTTCTTCCATCTCCCAGGTTGCTTCCTCTACCCCATGGTTCATCCATAGTATCTTAACCAACGAAATCTGCTTGTTTCTTAGCTATTTAACTTTCCGGTCAAGCAATTGTACAATTTTTTCTTCGTAAGTGAGCGATTCATCTATTTCGATTTCCTCTGACTGTAAGATATGGGATGGGTCGGGATAGTACTTCTTAAGCATCGAGACGTGGAAGACGTCGTGAATTCGGGAGAGACCGGACGGTAGTTCCAAGCGATACGCTACCTTACCAACCCTTTGGAGAATCTTGAAGGGTCTAACGAACCTCGGTTGGAGCTTCTTTCCCCTACCTGCTGTGATGCTCTGCAATGGTATGACTTTGAGAAACACATGGTCTCCCACTTCGAACACCAAGTCTTTTCTTCGATTATCCGCGTAACTCTTTTGTCGGCTTTGAGCTGTTTGGAGTCTTTGTCGTATCAATTTAACCTTTTCTCGTGCTTCCTCCATCCATGAAATAGTCGCTGGATCTAGCACCTTTCTCTCGCCGAATTCATCCCAGTAAATTGGTGACCAGCACTTCCTCCCATAGAGTGCCTCGTACGAAGCCATTTGAATGGAAGAATGGTAGCTGTTATTGTACGCAAACTCTACTAAGGTCATGTGTTGACCCCAGTTACCTCCAAAATCCAAAATACAGGTCCTTAACATGTCCTCAAGAGTTTGGATTGTTCGCTCCGATTGTCCATCCGTCTGAGGGTGATAGGTAGTGCTCAAGTTAAGTTTAGTCCCCAGAGTCTCTTGGAATTTCTGCCAAAACCTAGATACGAAACGGGGATCTCTATCGGAGACGATGCTCACAGGAACACCATGTAACCTTACGATCTCGTCCATGTATATCTGAGACAACTTGTCTATGGAATACTTCATTTTTACCGGCAAGAAATGGGCCGACTTGGTTAAGCAATTGACGATCACCCAAACGGCATCGTGTCCTCGTTGCATTCGCGGCAAACCTGAAACGAAGTCCATTGTGATGTTTTCCCACTTCCATTCGGGTATCTCCAGAGGTTGTAGTAAGTTTGAAGGTTTTTGATGCTCCGCCTTAACTTGTTGGCAAATGAGACATTTCTGCACGTATAGAGCGATTTCCTTCTTCATATTGTCCCACCAATAGGTTCCTTTTAGGTCTTGGTACATCTTGCTACTACCCGGATGGATCGTATACTTAGACCGATGAGCTTCCTCTAAGATCTCCGTTTTTAATGCTTCATCTTTAGGCACCATCACTCGGTTTCGGTATTTTAAAATACCCTCAGGACTAAAATTGAAGTCGGTCAATTCTCCTTTTTCAACCTCCTGTCCCCACTTCCGCACCATCAAATCATCTTTTTGCGCTTCTTTAATGCATTCCAGTAAAGTGGAGGTCACTTTAATATTGCCAAAAATCACCTTATGACTCCCAAGGCAGGGTTCCACTCACAAACGGATTCTAACTAATCCCACTATTTGATTATTAACCCTGCTACTTGAGCCTTGCGACTTAAGGCATCGACTACCACGTTCGCCTTCCCCGGATGGTAGTTGATTGTGCAGTCGTAATCCTCCAGAAATTCCATCCACCGTCGCTGCCTCATGTTCAATTCCTTCTGTGAGAAGAGGTACCTAAGGCTCTTGTGATCCGAGTAAACCTCGAAGGTCACCCCATATAGGTAGTGTCTCCACTTTTTTAGAGCGAAAACAACGGCGCCTAGCTCCAAATCATGAGTCGGGTAATTCTGCTCGTGGAGTTTCAACTTTCTAGAGGCAAAAGAGATCACATTCCGGTTCTGCATTAATACGCATCCCAGGCCTTCTCGCGATGCATCGGTATAAACGGCAAACCCGTCTACTCCGTTAGGCAAGACTAGAACTGGAGTCATGGTCAATCTTTTCTTCAACTCTTTAAAACTTGTCTCACATCGAGCATTCCACACGAACCGACCATGTTTCTTTGTTAGGTCAGTTAAAGGATCGGCCAGTTCGGAAAAATCTTTAATGAAACGCCGGTAGTACCCAGCCAGCCCTAGAAAGCTGCAGATTTCTATGGGATTTTCTGGCCTCTTCCAATTGGTCACGACCTCTACTTTCGCCGGATCAACCGAGATGCCTTCTTGGGAAATTACGTGCCCTAAGAAAGAGATTTTCTCCAACCAAAATTCACACTTACTGAACTTGGCGTACAACTGATGCTCCCTTAGGGTTTGTAAAACAACTCTCAAGTGCTGCTCATGCTCCTCACGTGTCTTGGAGTAAACCAGAATGTCATCGATAAAGACTACGACAAACCGATCCAAGTAGGGCTTGAAAACCCTATGCATTAAGTCCATGAAGGCGGAAGGAGCATTGGTTAGTCCAAAGGGCATAACTGCGAACTCGTAATGCCTATATCTCGAATTGAAAGCGGTTTTCGGGATATTCTTCTCCCTGATTAACAACTGTAATACCCTTGGCAGAGATCCAGTTTCGGGAAGACCACTGCTCCTTGCAACTGGTCGAACAACTCATCAATGTGGGGCAGTGGATACTTATTTTTAACCGTGACATTATTCAGGCCTCGATAGTCGATACACATCCTCAAACTTCCGTCCTTTTTCTTTACAAACAACACAGGGGCTCCCCAAGGAGACCCACTCTCTTGAATGAACCCCCTCTCCAAAAGGTCTTGTAACTGCAACTTCAACTTCTTAAGTTCAGCAGGGGCCATCCGATACGGGGTTTTTGAGATAGGCGAGGTTCCCGGTAACAGGTCGATCTTGAATTCTATCTCTCTTTCCGGAGGTAGGGCTACTAACTCATCAGGAAATACATCCGAAAATTTCCGTACTATGTGTACATCCTCTACCTTCAATTTATCCGTGGGGGTGTTGATTGGAAAGGCTAAAAATCCTTGCGCCCCTCTACTTAGCAGTTTTCTAGCCCGAATGCCCGAAATCAAAGCAGATGAGGCTAACCTACCCGTTATATCCAACCTTAGGGTCGCCTCTCCAGGAATACGGAATTCTACCACCTTCTTCTTACAATCTAGTTGGGCGTTATACTTGGCCAACCAGTCCATGCCCAAAATCACATCATACCCCTTAATGGACAAGCTTATCAAATCCCCTATCAATCTCCTCTCTCCTACCCAAACCTCACAATCTTCATATACCATACTAGTAACCAAACGCTGATCCCCTGTAGGTGTACTAACTTCTAGGTCGTAAGGTAAACCAGCAGGTTTTATGTCAATGCCACACATGAAATTAGGGTTAACAAAGGAATGGGTGGCTTCGGGATCTACTAAAACCTTTGCAAAGCGGTGGAATATAGGGATCGTACCTTCTACGACCTCAGATGAATCTGGGACTTGTTGAGGCTCTAACGAGTACACTCGAGCCGTGACCTTAGGTTTAGTCCCTTCTCCCTTAGTTGGTCCAGAATTGGTCCTCGGTGGTTGCTGGCTCCCCCTTCCATCTTGCTTGAGGACCGGACAAGTGGCCAATTGGTGGTCTGCACTCCCGCAGCATAAACATTTCCCTTCCTTCCTCCAGCAATTATCTTCCGTGTAGTTTGGCTTCCCACAATGCCCACACGGACCGCGAGGTGCTGAAGCTGAGCCCCCCTGGAAATTTCCTCTTTGGCCTCGCCCAGCTTGGCCACCTCTAGACGGAGTCCCTCTGCCTACTCCTGACTGCCGTCCACCTCCAGCTCCCCGTCCGTACTTGGGAGGAGCACTCCTCTCCCCCTGTCCTGAACTGCTCCCAGGAAAGCCTCGCTTCTTTGCCTGGAAGTTCCTTACTTGGAGCCTAGCGCTTTCCACTCGTTGCGCCTTCTCGACGGCCTCGCTAAAAGCGTTAATCTAGGCCACCGCGAGGTCCTTTTGAATTTCTACGTTCAGGCCTTGGATAAAACACCTTATCCGTCGTTGCTCGGTCATGATCAGCTCGAGAGCAAATTCGGATAGGCGGGTAAACTGACTCTCATAGTCCGCTACAGACTGGGCCCCTTGGCGAAGTCGGATAAACTCATATTCCTTCCGTTCCTAGACTAAAGGAGGGAAGAATTTCGCGTTGAACTCTCGTATGAAGTTCACCTAGGTCCGAGGCATTTGCTCCCGTTCCCACTTCTGCCGAATGACATTCCACCAGGAACGGGCCTCCCCTTCTAACTGAAAGACGGCAAAGGTCACCTCCCTCTCTTCAGTGTAGTGCAAGGCAGCAAAAATATCCACCATCTTCTCGAGCCACCTTTCGGTTATATCTGGATCGGGGCCCCCAATGAACTTTGGTGGGGCAAACTTCTGAAATATTTCGAGAGCCCTATCCTCGCTCTCGACATGGTTGCCAGGGTTCACAGGGTTAGGGTTAGGGTTTTGACCCTGTTGCTGCACCACTTGGGCCAGTAAATTAGTCATTTGCTGCATGACAGCGGCTATTTGAACGTTAGGGTCAACCCTAGGTTCAGGGTTAGGTTCTGACGAAGTTTCCCCAGCGCCCCTGTCCGACGTGGGTTGCCTACTCCCATGCCCACGTCCCCAACCACTACGAGTGCCTTCCATCAGTCTAAGTCAATCTAGGCAAACGTAACTATACATTAAAGATAATGATAAGTAAGAAATCAAAAGCTTTTCACAATCTACCATATATACAATACAGAATATCATCAAACAGTCACACATTAGCAGTCAGTCAAGTACAAACATAAACAATCCATAAGGGAATGGCCTCATCAAAAATAATATACACATAGCTAATCCAATTGTACAAAACAGCTAGCTAAGGCTCTTCCCCCCTATCCGTCCTATATACAGAAAACAAAACCATCCAAAAGCCCTAGGAGTCACGACCTAGTCCGTCGTCGAGCTAGTGGACCCACCCGACGGTGTGGATTCACCTCCATCCTCACCCCCCGAACACGAAGCCTCATCGCTCTCTTCCTTGAGCATATCATCGCAAAGGTTCAAGATCGACTCGGCTCGAACCCTAACGTTCCTAGCTCGCTTAGTCATACGCTCACGTGCCTCTCCAAATTGGGCGTAAAGGTCGTCCACCCTATCTTGGCCTTCGATCACGTCGTACTCCAACTCCTTGATTCGTTCGGCTTGTTTCTCGTTAGCTTCCTTCAGTTGGTTAACTTCAGCCTCAAGCCTAGTGTTATCCTTTGCCAATCCCTTTCGTTCCTCTACTACGGCTAACACGACGGTGTTGGGGTAGGCGTAAGTGTGACGACACTCACAACGTCGGAGGCGGTTAGCCGGGCTCCAACGTACAACGGCCTCTCTTGGCCGAATCTAGTACCTAACCGTCGGGAGCACTGCACGAGGTTGCTCACCAGTAGGGCTACCACTAGGCCCACTATGCCCGTCCATCCTACACCAAAAGAATAATTAATCATAAATAATCTTTAGGGACACAATCAAAGTAATCCCCAAGTCGAGCATCTCTAACACACCCAGGCCAATTCAAACCTAGGCTCTGATACCACCTGTGACAGCCCTACTTTCCCTTAAGGCGAACCAAAGAGGTTAGCGGACTGCCTACCCAACTCTCGCCAGGACTAACATGTGGTTATACACGATCTAAAACGTTCCGGGAAAATAAAAGCACGCTCAAACAAGTCAGAATCACAAAATAAGAAAAAAAATGAAAATCGGAGCCGACATGAATAGTGTCGGACACGTCAGAATCCGGCCGGATTCTTGGCCGGATATGAGGCAGTAGCTAATTGCCCGGATTCGATTTTTCCCAGGGCAATCCGGCCAATTTCTGGCCGGATTCTTGGCTGGCTTCAACCTTGTCCCATCCCGCCAAAAATTTTGCTTTTGCCGTTTGAAATCCGAATCTGTCCGAAATCCAACCAAACATCAATCAAACATATACACCTTGAAATTAAGCATTTACAAGCCAAAATAGCATACAAAAGCTATCCAATAAGTTTATACATGTACCGTTTGCAAATTACAACTCAAATGAAAATGTTGGATCAAAATGCACTTAGGGTTTCGCCCAATAAGGAGCTATTCAAAAATATATTCATATAAGTTCAACTCAGCAACCAAAGGTCCTAGCTTCTCAAAAGTTTTCAAACCCCTGTAAGGAAAACAAAAGTAATAGGGTGAGCTTACGCCTAGTGAGATACTATCACTCAAGCAACGAAGTGCATATAAGCATGATGCTTTCCATTTTAATTCATTCAATAAGGAAGTAAGCCAAGATCACACATCAATAGAATTGGTAAAAGGATACGGACGGCTCTCAAGAGCCCCTTTCCTCGCTTGCATATTTGATCGAATCTCATTGACCCTCCGTTAATGTTCAAAGAGTAACCAAACGTAGACTCCACTTACTTCCATTCCTTCCACCCAACATACCCCTACCGGGCCCGAACTCCAAACAGTATAAATTTGGTAATACTCGAGTATACCGGAATCGAGAGTCTCATACTACAAGATTCCATATAACAGTCCCCATGGCTCGTCAATTTTCACGACCAAGCCCTCGCCGGCTCGATTCAATCGACTACCAATGGGGTTGAACTCAGTAGTAACAGTAATGGCCGTTGGATACTCGTCCAAACGACACCAAATCCAGTAGATTCATATACCATTCAAGTAACGCAGTAAACAATCATATTGGATATAGAGGGTGAGAGTGATCAAGTACACCCTCACTTTAGTCCATTTCAATGATGCAAATAAGCATTCAAGGCATCAAGTTCAAGTGTAACAAAGCCACATAGTAACAACCAAGTGAGTAGTACCCTCACCAAGCAAGCAAGTGAAATTTCATACACTTCCGCCCAAAGAGCATCTTGAATCACCCTCATGCCCTAAAACATTCAAACAAGCACAATGAGACTCGATTACGAGTCATACATCCAAGCTACACATTATCAATGTAAAAGCGTAAAAACTTGCAAGTATTGTAAAAACACTTAGTGCTAAAGGTTGAGACAACCCTAGGGTTACCATTTAACCTCTAAAGCACCCCAAGTCCGTTAAACACAAGAACCCTCAATTTGGACAGTATTTCCCCTTAAAATTCCAAGTTTCCAACCTACAACTTTCACCCATGCTTTCCAAACACAATCACCATTACCATTACAAGTCATAAACCCTTCAATACACCCCATTAGAGTCCCAAAGGTCTATAATCAAAGCCAATTCTGTGACGGCCCCACCTCCCCCTGGGGCGTACCCCAGGGTTCAGCGGGTCGCTTGCCCAGCTCACGCCAGGACTCAATACTCTAAAACTAGAAAATAAAGTTCACGCCAAAAGTAAGTTCTATGTACTCTATTATAGCTTCAAAGGTTGCATAAACTATTACATCAAGTCATACATACCACGAGTATCAGAAAGTAAACCCTAGAAAAGCTGATGACTACAACCACCACGAGAACTATATACATCTTACTAGTTAACTTATAACAAGTACAAATTCAACTATTCTCTAATCACAAGACTAAACACCTTCCCGAGCGATCCCCGCGTCGGCCCCCTGCTAAGGAAAACAAATGGAATGGGGTAAGTTATATGCTTAGTGAGTAATCAGGGGTAAAAGCATAAAATCACATCCAAATAACAAGTAATCAGGTTATTTCATATCAATAACAAAAAGTAACATCACAATGGTAGGATACGGGTGGCTCCAAAGCCAGTTCAATTCCCCGAGCTTGAACACCTGTTGACACTCCGTCAACCAAAGTACTCATGGTCCGTAGACTTCACTTAACTTTTCCCGTTCACCTTATCAACCCCCGTTGGCCGGTCAACAGCACACAGCAGCTCGAGCGAAACAAAATAACTTAGCTTTCGTCAAAGCTTTAACAAGGAACTAAATCCCAAGTTTAGCATGAAACTATCTTCGACCAAGCCCCAGCTGGCTCGAATGGTTCGTCTAACCCTTGGAACCGGGCTGGAACCAAGCCCTGAGATATCCGATCTCTCAATAGATGGTATCTCTCAACAAAGTACACAACAAAGTACTTACCCCAAACAGCACACAACAAATGGGGTTTAATTCAAGTCATGTAATCACCCCTATCAGCACACAGCAAAAGGGCGATACTTAAGTCAAATCATGTAACCACCCCCATCAACACACAGCAAGAGGGTGATACTCAACATAAGACATGAAATCTCATATATGAAATCAAAACAAAGGATGGCTTAGGTCGAGTGAGATAAAGTACACCCTCGCCTAAGTACCCATTTAACATATACAAAGAACTTTAACAATTTCACATCAATAACAACCCAATTACTCACTTGATAAAGCTTGGCACGAAAAACAATACAATTCACTGAGCTTGACCGTCACCGTCAAAAGTCTCACAATCCGTATTGACAGATTATATACACACATAAGTGAAACGGCCACACAATAGCAGTTTATAACTTAAACGATCGAATACGGTCGAAAACGGTCAAAATAATAAAAAACGGTCAAAAATGACGTTAAGGCCAAAAGAATGTCGAAATTGGCCGAAACAGCCGGAATGGTAATAAAATACCAAAAGTAGACCTAAACGGTCCAAAACGGCAAAAACGGTTGAGAAATGCACGTGCGCGTCCGTGAAAATGAAAATGGTACAAAACGGGTTACACGATTTTGCCCATAACTGGAGCTGTGGTTATCGGATCAAAATGTACTAGATGGTGTCTCGAACCTTAGACAAAAGGTTACAACTTCCATGAAGATACCTCAACCCATTTTTCAGTGCATCCAAGTTAAATTTGCAAAATACAGAACTAGAACTCCAAAGGCTAGTTTATCTTTCTCGTGAAAATTTGGTGGCATGCCCCTTGTGTTTACCCATTTTCCAGCCATTTATGGCTTCAATATTGTCCTCAAACAAACTCAAAGTTACATACAAAATAATCTCATTTCAATAGCCGTTCAATAGGCTCAAGGTCATACAGGTACAAAATTAAGCTAACGACATGTACGGAAATGAAGTTTAACAAAAGACAGATTTGACGTGTTTTTGCGTAACGGACACAACCGAGGCTACGCTTATCGGATTGAAGTGCAATTTATACCGTTTAGAAGCTAAGACAAAGGGTTACAATTTTGATGAAGACCACTAGTCTAAATTCCAGTGTAACCCAGTCAAATTCCCAATTTACAGAACCAAATTCCAACTAATAGTCTAATTAACCATATTTCCTTCAAATGGCCATATCTCAAGCTACCAAAGTCCGTTTAAGACGTTCTTGGAGGCGTTGAAAATCTAAGACAAAGTACTAAAACTTTTATGTTTTGGAAAATGGCTAAATCAGCACGGATCATAGTGAATAGACACAGTCAATTGGATGAACTGTCTAAAACGGATCACTGGATGCATCCTAGGGAAGTGAGGGTGTTTTGGTCTTTTCACAGTCTACATTACTCCGATTGAGTTGAAATTTTGTTGGAAACCATAAAATGTCATTCTCTACAACTTTCATGTTTTGTTCTAAGCCTAGTTCGGCCTCTAACATGATGAAATGGAACCGGACAGAACTGAAGCTAAGATTTCCAGAAATCTGGAATTTTTGTTATTTCAAGCTATAATTCATATTTTCCTTTGAAACTACCACTACTACTACCTTTACAAGATCATATACCACATATATGCATCATACAACACCAACCCACAAGAAACCCTAACTCAAAAGTCATCCATCCAATCATCAAAACTCTTTGAAACAAGCATCACAAGCACTATACTAACATTAATACCCAATTTAATCATGATTAATGGAAAAGAAATGGTTGATCAGCCATTATACCTCAAGGCAAGACCTTGCTAGGATGATCCTTCACCTCTCCTTGATATTCTTGGTTCCTTAGGCTTCCCAAGCTTCCAACTAGTGATTGATCGGTTCAGTTTTTCTTGTTGGCAATAAAAAAGGTTGGATTCAAGGTTGAAGATGGAAAACTCTCTTCACTCTCTTGCTCCTCTTGCTCCTCTTGCTCTAGGCTGACCAGGAAAAATAATGAGAAAGAATGAGCTCAATTAAGGGATAAGAAGGCAAGACAAAAGGTTGGGCAAGAAACCATAGATGGGTGACACTTGTCACCACCAAAGCCATCCAAGTTTCTCATTCTTTTCCTTGCATTTTGGGCCACATGTTTCGGTTATGAGGCTGAGGATGGGGGGGGATATTTTGCAAAAATATCAAGAGTATGTGGTGGTAAGGAAGTGGTGGTCAAGTGGAGGGTTCAATCGGTAGTGATCGATATCCGTCGGTTCAAACCTATTTTCTTAAATCGCGTATACTAGGGGTTTTAACTTCTAATCACTAACTTATTATTATCACTTCTAATCATATAATATTTCCTCATCCAAAAGTCACTCTTACCTACCAAATTTGATCCTCACTCCGTACCGAATAGTCACACTACGGAAAAATGTGAAAACCCTAATTCGCTCTAACTTGGAAACGGACAACGAAAACCCTTACTTCTATATTCATTTACACTTATTGTGGGGTGATTGGGTAGTAGTGTGACAGCCCCACTTTCCCCTAAGGCGAACCAAAGAGGTTAGCGGACTGCCTGCCCAACTCTCGCCAGGACTAACGTTGCAGACAAACGCGATCTAAAACGTTAGGAAAAATAAAACGTGCTCACACAAGCTGGAATCGCTAGAAAGCCAAATGCAAACTAAACCGTCGGTGAATAGCGGGTGCCATGTCATATAACTCGGAAAAACATTCCCAACTAAATAGGACACATAAACGGGGTTAAAACAGTGTTATACACATACGTTTGTAAATTTACAAAACAAAAGGGAGATAATTGGATCAAAATACATTTAGGGTTTTGCCCAAAAGGAGCTATTCAAATTACAGTCACATAAGCTCAACTCGGCAACCAACATGCATAGCCTTTCCAAAAGTATTCAAATTCCTGTAAGGAAAGCAAAAGGAATAGAGTGAGCTTACGCCCAGTGAGACACTACCACTCAAGCAACGAAGATCATATAAGCAGATAACATTTCATTCCAATTCATCTAATAAAAGTAAGCCAAGAGTACACATCAATAAAATTGGTAAAAGGATACGGACGGCTCTCAAGAGCCCCTTTCCTTGCTTGTATACTTGATCGGACTTCATTGACCCTCCGTCAATGTTTACGAATAACCAACCGTAGGCTCCACTTTATTTTCATTCCTTCCACCCAACATACCCCTACCGGGCCCGAACTCCATACAGTACAAATTTGGTAATACTCGAGTATACCGGAATCAAGAGTCTCACTACAACAAGATTCCATATAACAGTCCCCATGGCTCGTCAACTTTCACGACCAAGCCCTCGCTGGCTCGATTCAATCGACTACCAATGGGGTTGAGCTCAGTAGTAACAGTAAAAGCCGTTGGATCCTCGTCCAAACGATACCAAATCCAGTTTTTTATGTACATTTCAAGTACCACAGTGAAACAGTAGACAGTCGTGTATAATACAAAAGGGGTAAGGGCGATCAAGTACACCCTCACTTTAATCAGTTTCAACAGTGCAAATAAGCCTTCAAGGCATCAAGTTCAATATAATAAAGCCACATTGTAAACAAACAAGTGAGTAGTATACTCACCAAGCAAGCAAGTGGAATTTCGTAAACTTCCGCCCAAAGAGCGTCTTTACTCACCGTCACACCCTAAATAATTCAAATAAGCACAATAAGACTCGATTACAAGTCATAAACCAATTCCACATACTACCAAAATAGGGCTCCATGAGAATGTATAAGCACTAGAGTAAACCAGGGAAATCCGGAAATGGAATTAAGCTCTAAACCATAAAAAACAGTTTTTGACATCATTTTACGGTTTGGCACCATTGGCACTACGATTATCGGATGGAGGTGAAATACACACCGTTTCGAAGCTAAGAGGTAGGGCTACAATGTTGAAGAAGGTTACTCAGTCCAGTTCATAGTGCAACTAGGTCAAAAATTCAATATACTAAACCAGAACTGCAAAAACAGGTTAACAAACCGCATTCTGGTTAACGAACCGTAATTCAGGCTACCTAAGTCCAAATTAAGTGATTCCAAAGCCATCCGAAACCTAAGACACCAGGATACATTTCTTAAGAAGGCATCAATAACCAAATCAGAAGTATTCCCAACGAAATTAACCAATTACAGAAGCATTTATCAAGTTCGGGAAGAAACAGGGCAGCAGGGGTATTTCAGTCTTTTCATAAGCTACGCTACTCCGATTGGCCTGAAATTTTGTAGACATCTCTAAAATATCATTACCTACAACTTTCATGTTTTAAACCAAGGCTAATTCGGCCTCTAACTATGATGAACAGTACCAGGCAGAAAGGGGGTAATCGAAACCCTAACTTCCGAAATTTCCGTTCAATGCGGAAATTTTTCGCAAATAAATACAATTGACACACTAAGGTTTCATTGCAGATCATTTCCAACCATTATACATAACCACACAACAGTAATCATATGAAAACAGAAAAATCATGAATAATTATAAAACTTCACCTTCAAAATCATGATATAATCCACCAAATCACCCCTTAGGCTACCACAAGTCATTAATTAGACATCTTTAGATAGAGGAGAGGGGTTCCTTCACTACTCACCTTAGTAACCAAAGGAAAAGAGCAACTTGGCACCTTAATCCTCCAAACAACTCCACTAATCACCTCACAACCACTCACTTAAGGGTTTTTATGGAGTAAATGCAAGATTAAATGGTTGGTTTGTTGGATTTGAGCAAGATTGGAGCAAGAATTTGGAGAGCTTTTCCCTTTCTTTTTGTTTGAAGTGGCCGGCCACAAGAAGCTTGGAAATGAAGAGTTTTGGTCAATTTTTGGGTTTATTTAGTAAAATGGTAAAAAGGTGAATAGTAGTCAAAATGCAAGATTTAATCATATGGTGACACTTGTCACCCTATTTAATGCATGCATATCACTTTGTTTCCTCTCACACCAATCCACTTGGTAACCTCTAATTATCTCTTAGCACCCGATAATTTAAACCCGGTATCCAAAACTTAACCTAGTTGGCCGAATTTTTTCCGAATTTTTCCGCACTAGCGGGTCCCACGTCCAGTATACGCTCTTAATTTCTCAAAAACTAACCGATACTAGAAAATCTTCTAAAAACTATATTTACTCATAAAAATTATTTAGAAAATTTTCTAATAAAGAAAATGCATAAAAGGCGTGCAAATAATTAAAAGAAGGCCCAGAAATAAGGAAATTTACAGGTTCTCACAAGTAGGGCCATAATAAATGAATAATTTCCAAATAAAAGGGCAATTTTAAGAAAAACGTGAGGGGTTTTACAATTCCATAAATTGAATTTAGGGTTTCGGTTAAAATATGGGAAATTTGAGAAAACGGTCAGTCACAAGTGAAACTAGGGTTTTGATTAGACTTTTAGGGTTTCCAGTCTTTTAAAATAAAACAAGGTTTTAAATCAAACCCAAAGAAATAACTTTAGTTTCTTCTTTAAAACAAAATAATGTTTTAAAATAAAAATAAACTAAAGAAACTGTAGTATCTTCTTTGAGACTAAACAAAAGATGATCCTAAAAGTTGGGGTATCACAAATTCAATTGATATAAAGAAACCTTAGAAAAGCCCTAAATCCAAACCCTAATTCCGAAATTTTCCTTTCAAAGCGAAAATTTTCCACAAATAGCCACTATTTACGCACTCTAGCTTCATTCTAAACCATTCCCAATCATCATCCATGGCCAACCAATATAAAACATATAAAAACAGAAAAATCATGAATAAATAGAAAAATTCACCAATCTCAACCAAAAATCATGAAATTGCCCATAAAATCACCTCTTAGGCTATCACAAGCCATTACTTTAACATTATTAGGTACAAAAGAGAGATTCCTTAGCTACTCACCTTATCAACTCAAGAAAGGAGACAACTTAGCACCTTGGTCTTCCAAACCACTTCACTAACAACCTCACAATCACTAAACTAAGGGTTTTTGTGGAGGAAATCCAAGTTTAATCGGTTAAACTAAGAGATTGAACAAGATTGGAGGCAAGAAAAATTGAGAGTTTTTTCTTCTTTTCTCTTGAAGATGGCCGGCCAAAGAAGCTTGCAAATGAAGATGATTTTGGTCAATTTTTGTATTAATTGGTAAAGTGGTGAATAGTGGTCAAATGCAAGATTGAATCTCCAAGTGACACTTGTCACTCTCATTAATACATGGCTATCCTTTTGTCTCACCAACTCTCATCCATTGGGTAACCTCTAATTATGTCTTAACACCTGCTAAAATAAACCCGGTATCCAACACGTAACCTAACTGACCGAATTTTACCGAACTTTCCGCACTAGTGGGTCCCACGTCCGGTATACGCTCTTAATTTTTCAAAAACTAACCGATACTAGAAAAATCATCTTAAAACTATATTTATTCATAAAAATTATCTAGAAAATTTTCCTAAAAAAAAAATGCAGAAAAGCATTCGATTAAATAGAATAAATCCTAGAAAATAATAAAATTTACGGGGTCTCACAAAATGAATTATTTCTCTAAAGAACAAGTCAGCCACATGTTTAGTATCATTAGTTTTGTGAAAAGGGATAAAAAGTGCCATCTTAGAAAAATGGTCACCTACAACATAAATTGAATCATGACCCTTTCTAGTCCTAGGCAAACCGAGCACAAAATCCATGGATAGGTCAACCCAAGGTTCGTTTGGAATTGGTAAAGGAGTATAAAGATAATAAGGGTTTTCCTTGGATTCTGCATGATGACAAGTCACGAACCTCTCTATGTGTCGCTCCATATCCCTTCTCATTCGTGGCCAATAGAAATGTTCTTGGAGAACTAATAATGTCCTAGCAATGCCAAAATGCCCTATAAGTCCTCCTCCATATGCTTCTTGAAGTAAGAGATTGCACATCGAACTCATTGGAATGCACAATTTGTCCTTGTAGCACAAGAATCCCTGTGAGATGAAATAATTCTCACGAGTATGTCGTGGCAAAGAAGTAAATATCTCACTAAAGTCTGGGTCAGTCGTATAAATATCTTTAAAGAATTCAAAACCTAGCAACTTAGCATCTAATGTAGTGATAAGTGTGTATCTTCTAGAAAGTACATCCGCTACTACATTAGTCTTACCTGCCTTGTATTATGATCACAAATGCAAAGGTATCGATGAAGGGTATCCATCTTGCATGTCGCTTGTTCAATTTGGTTTGAAACTTGATGTGCTTGAGCGACTCATGGTCGGTGTGCAAGATGAACTCACGAGGTGGAAGATAGTGTTGCCCAGTTTGAAGAGCTCAAACTAAAGCTTGCAATTCCTTGTCATAGGTCGAATATTTTATTGAAAATGATGCGAATTCGACCCAACAAGAACCTATCTTGAAGAACCAGGTTGATCAGATAGCGGAAGGATTTATCTTAACCAGATTATGGATACAAAAGATGGAAAAATCTTGACCCCTCCAACCCGTGAAGTTACGAACCTTGAATTGAATCGCGACCCATAACTCAACAAGATAGCGAACAAAGACGTATTGGTAGAATGGCGCCACAATTCAACATGGTTTTGAATTGATAAGCCAAAACTTGAACAAAGGAAACACGACTCACTTTGTATCAAAGAACGTTCCCAAGGAGCAAGAAAGAAGAAAACTCTCAAACTTTATTCATTTCATAATTGTCTTACAATGGAATAGAAGAGGTCTATTTATAACTAAAATCTAAACTACTAAAACTAATCCAATTTAGAGAAGAATTTAGTCACTTATTTCCCTAACTACTTTTCCTTAACTAACCAACTAAACAAGAAAAAATCAAGCAAAACTAAGGAAATTAAAAACCTGAAGATCACATAGCTGGCGCTCCATCGCATCCATGACTTCATGTATTCCAATGGAGTCTTGAACATCATTGATTTGATTGAAAAGGTTCTCAAGCATCTTGACACGAGTTAGTGATGGTCCTACTACTCGTATCATTCCTCTCCTCTTGAAAGCGGTTTGTCCTCAAATCGAGATTTGACCAAAAGAAACTTGCGGTTGGGCAGATTTCCTTATGGCTGGAATTGGAAGCTAGAATTTCTGAAAATTTTCCTTTTTTCCACGCAATTAAGGATTGGAAATAATAGCTTTAATGGACTCAAATTGGACAGCAAATGAAAGTGATACGATCCTAAGTGATGTGATACTCACTCCGACACGATGTAGACAACTACACCAAAGATTTAGCAGTGGAGAAACTTGACCCAATTTAATCCTAGGAGTCACGAACAATGTAGATACTATCTCAACCCACAACTACTCGAATTAACGAACCAGATTTATGGGTAGAAGAATGCCACAATCAAGGAGGTACTTGATTGATAAGTTCGAGATGAATAACATAAGAAAGATTCTCAAGTATTCAAAGGAGCTCTCTTGTAAAAAGAGAAAGTGAAACTCACAAATTTTATTGAATGAAATCTGATTAACCGAAAATATTGGAGAAAACTAGGTTATTTATAGCCTTATATAGACTCAAAACCTAATGCGCTTTGGAATTGTCTAGAAATCCTAATGTGATTTGGAATAACTTATTTTCCTAAAATTAATAACAAGAAGTCCGCTGATCTTGAGGCACAATCTGGCCGAATTAACTAAAGCAAATAAACAACTAAATTAGCAAGGTAATTAACATTAAAACCCTGGCTTAACAACACCAAATAAATGACACAACTTGAAACTCGAATAACTTGAGCATGTGAAATCTTCATGGACTAGAGTGGGGGATCCGGATCATATCATTCCCCTCCTCTTGAAAGCGATTTGTCCACAAATTGACGGTGTGCTTAGAGGGCAACCACGTTGAAAATAAATGAAGAGTCACGAGCCAAGTTAAATGCCGTTTGGTCAGCTTCATGAGGCTCTCAAACAAGGACATGCACCAAGGTAGGAAAGAGCTTGTGTAAGGCTTGTGAAAATTCCAGGTTGCAACCCAAAACTCTCTAATTAGCCTTTGGTCATGGATTTTCACATTGGGACCTTGATTGTGCAAAGGTGTAAAGTCCAGTACTAGTTGACATTGATTTGGATCATCTTGCATGGATAAAATGGGAGCAACTTGTTGCATGGATGACGCACTAAACAACTCGTGGAGGACAGCTTTGGGATCTTGCGTAACACACAATTTCTCATCTTCCAACATATAAGGTAGCAAACAATTGAATTCCCCTTCATGAGTGTGAGACCCTGGTCAGTTATTAAGTTTGATATTAGGTGATATTCATTATTTGTGCGGTAAAAATTGGGGTTTTAGGGTTAATTAGAAAACCCTGAGTTGGGGAGGATTGAAACCCTAGTTTTTGTACTAATCCTAAGTTCGAGTGGTGGTTAAAGTTAGTTATGCTAGTGTGTGTTTTCGTGCGGGTAAGTATAGGATTTGATCCATTTTATATAGGTCAAGTGAATTTAGAAGTTAGGAAAACCCTAATTTTGCCTATGACAAAAAAATTGTTGTTTAGTTGCTTTTATGTGAGTTAAGGTATGATTAAGTATAGGTGATTAAGAAAAGAAAGTGATTAGTGAAGCAATTAAGTGTGATTACATGTTTTGGACTAGATTAAGTTTATAACTTATGGAGTAAATTGAAAGAGTTCCAAATGTTTAAGGGCAAGAGTGGATCAAATGCAAAGTTGAAGGTGTAAGGGCTTGAGAGCAAATGCAAAGTTGAAGGTGTAAGGGCTTGAGAGCAAATTGGGAACTTTTATGTGATTGGTGGGAGTAGAAAATATCTTCCATAAGCTTTGACTATATTATACCATAGGAGTTGTAAGATATTCATAAGAAATCAACAAAACAAAAACTAAAGAGAAAGAGAGAGAGAGAGGCCGAGAGAGAGAGCAAGAGAGGGGAGAGATTTTCTTCAAAGTTCTTCAAATTTTAGCCATCCATCTTGCTTGTGGAGCTTAAGAAGACAACTTGAGCACTTGATTATTGTAGTTTGCACATCAACAAAGCTGATTTGAAGGTATATCCTCTTACTTGGAAGTTAAATTTTGGGGCTTTAATCTTGAAGCTATGGAAATGATGCTTTTGTTGTGATTATGCATTTTTGTAGGTTATATGATGATTATGGAGTAGTTTTATGGTTTATTTTGATGGTTATATTGCTGATTTTGGTAAAGGCTAGGAGGAAAAAGTAGGGTTTCTTGATTCATGATTCATAGAATTGGTTTGGTTGAATTTTGGATTGTTAATGGCATCTTTGATGTATTAATTTCACTTGTATGGTTGGTGAGTAGCAAATTCCAGATTAGTCATGAAACCCTAATTCAAAGGGAAGTTAGTTTGGTTGAGTTAAGGCTTAGATGATTGGGGTTTGATTGGATAGGTTGAAGGGTTAGTTGAACTTGTAGGATTAAAAGCATAGAATATGGTTAGTGTTTGTTAGGTTTTGAGGTTAATTTGGAAGAGCAAATTCGGACCTTTTGTGAAGCTATTAGAAGCTGGTATATGTGTGTTTGTTTGGTATGAGTTTGGCTACAAAGCTTGTATTAGAACCATAGAAACGGACTGTGCGGTTGCGACGTTCGAAACCGGCAAAACTGGAAACAGGGCAGTCCACAAATCCGAACTTGGGTTCTGTTTTTCTTTATGCTGCGTATGGATTCAGAGATTTCTCAAAACATGAAAGTTGTAGCTTATTAAGTCCTTAATGTGCCTACAAAATTTCAAGTCAAACGGATCAGTGTACCCCGAGTTATAGCCAAAATACTTGTACCTGTTTTGAACACTGGATTGTGTCACGCTTTTGGTTTTAGCCTCTGACCATGCTCGGTTCGCCTGTATAACGTGCGAACTGGGTGTTAACCCCTTGATAATAAATGTAGATCTTGGTTTTAGCTTCGAAACGGTATAAAGTTCATCCAAATCCGAGTTCAGTAGCTCCCGTTATAACCAAAACAAGATCGGTTGTCAGAACTGCCTTTGAATTTGGACAGTTTCGACAGGAACTTTGGACCCATTTTTCACCCTGCTCTGTATTGATTCAGGTTTTGGCCAAAACATAAAAGTTTTAGCATTATGGCATAGATTTCTAACTCCTTTAGAATTTCTTGATTTGGATTTGTGAGCTGTAAGTTATGGTTCTGTAAACAGACCCTGTCCGCCACCCTAAAGTGCAACCTTCTGGTACTGTTTTCCATAAATTCGACCTACTTCCATTCAGATCTACATTTAGGTGTCATCATGAAAATTGTATCCCTTCTTCTTAGCTTTGCAACGGTACCTCATGCACTTTGATCCGACACTCGTAGCTTTGATTGTGTTCAAAACAGTTTTGACACCAAAACAGTTATGTCGGCCGTTTCCATTTCCGTTTGCCGATTCCACACATCCGTATGCCGTTTCCGCACATGCATGTGCCAATTTTGCCGTTTTGCTTGTTTTAGGCATGATAGTAGCCGTTTGTGATATTATGTGATACAACCTTTTATTTCAGACGGTGGTGAGCTAGATGGAGCCGGTGGGGCCTACTAGCTATCCTTCGCGACGCGATTTTCGTACTTTTGCTATCTTTGTTCTTTTAGTAAGTATTCGGGTTGTTTTTGTATATAACTTGCTTATGTGTTTTGAGGTGAATGAAAGGGTACCTAGGC